>NW_019174323.1:2415099-2659979 GCF_002260705.1 Seriola dumerili
TTCATACTCCTTTGGCACATAACAAGTTTCACATTAAGATTACTCCTCCACATTTTCACAATTACACAACTAGATCTGAAATGATTAATCGGATATCAAAATAATTCTCAGCTATTTTGATAGATGATTAATCGTTTTAGTTGTTTTTCAAGCCAACAGAAAAAACTTATCTTCCTTATTGCTCTACACAAATCCTTACAGTGAAAAAATGATGCTTGTAATTTCCACAGACCCAAGATGACATCCTTCAATGTCCTGGTTTAATTGATTAGTTGTCTGACCAAAAATCCATATCCAAAGATTTTCACTTAACCGTGATTAATTAAGTGATTAATTGATAACAAAAGTTATACAAATAATTGGTAATGACCAAATTCCCAGAGCCTTAGATGATGTCTGACAACAGTCCAAAACTCGAGCATATTCAATTAGTGATGATATAAAACCAATGAAAAGCAGCGAATCTGCACATTTCAGTAGACAACCAACACATGTTTGACATTCTTGATAATTTAATTCGCTCATTTTTGCTGATGTTCTGTCAAATCAACTAATCAAATTGACAAATCATTTCAGCCCCAATGTAATTTTCTCTTCCAGATTTCATTTCTGACAGAACCTGTTTAGTTTGACTGTGTTGACATTTGCTTTTCAACCAGATGGAGTTCCTTTTTGGAAGGAAAAAGACCCCAGAGCGAAATGCTGGAGGCAAAACCAGAGGGCGCTCAACCGAGCCATGAGAGAACTGGACCGAGAGCGAATGAAGCTGAGCAACAGGAGAAGAAGATCATCGCTGACATAAAGAAAATGCCAAACAGGGACAAATGGTGAGAAGAAGGAAAAGAACTTATGTTTTACGAGGACAGAATAATTTGTAAAGAGTGGATTCTAACCGTGTTTAATGTGTGTTATTTCAATCTTTGCAGGATGCCGTCAAGATCATGGCAAGGATTTGGTTCGTACAAGGCGCTATGTAAAGAAGTTCATCATGATGAAAGCAAACATCCAGGCTGTCAGTCTAAAGATACAGACACTCAAGTCCAACAACAGCATGGCACAGGGCTATGAAAGGCGTCACCAAAGCCATGGCCACCATGAACAGACAGGTCTGTCAAAAAATCACTGAAGTATATTTATTCCATGGAAATAACACAATGAGCTTCCTGTGTTCATGATCGTATATTCGGTCCATTTTCGCAGCTGAAACTGCCTCAGATTCAGAAGATCATGATGGAGTTTGAACGACAGAGCAGGAGATCATGGACATGAAGGAAGAGAGTGATGAATGACGCCGATTGGACGCATGCCAATGGGTGATGAGGATGATGAGGAGGAGAGGTAAGGGACTGAGACGTGCAAAAAAACAGTTGTTTTAATTTTGGTTTAAACCTTTAGTTCCAAATTTGTTAACGACAACAGTTTTCAGAATTAAGATATCCAAGTCTATGTCTATGCAGAAAAGACATATGATACATTATACATGAGATAGATGAATAAATAAGTGAATAAGAAGAAAAACAGGTGGATTTTACTTTGGAAAATCTTAACCCCTTGCATCTTGTACCTTCTTCTTTTCTCTCTAAATTCATATAACTGTGAAATCTTAGTTATAAGGTCTCAGTGTACGAATTCTCAGTTCAGCCAGTTCTTGGTTTTCTTCTTAAATGCCACCACTGAAAACAATTCTGAAAAGCTTTTTATCAGATTAGTGAACGAGTAACTGAGGTGTTTTATTCAGGAGTAATTCCTCTGGCTTTAAAGAGATCTTACATCGATATACAGTATAATATCCATATTTTTCCTTATTTTCGTCAAACATCACCATAGAACTGAGTAGGAGAACATTAGAGTAACGCCCTCCCCACCCCTTCCCCAACAACTTCAAATGACTTCCTTTTCTTGAATAACAGTTTTTTTTTTTAGGAAATACAGGGGATTTTTCCAAGAGAACTCTCAACAGTAAAATAAACTGGCTGGTTAAGGCTTTGATTTTCTGACTTCTTGATACACCATCCACAATCTGATATAACAAACCCAATAATATAATATATATAATATGTTAATAATAATATGTTTTGTACTCACTCTGATACATTTGTGATTGTGTCTCATGTGCAGTGACGCCATTGTTTCCCAAGTGTTGGACGAGCTGGGTCTGAATCTGTCCGATGAATTGTCAAGTAAGGGAAAATCCAACGCTTCAGTCACAATTATGAAAATTGTACATGTGTAGGGTTCAGTAATATTTTATCCACTCCGGATCCAGCATCAAAGACACTTATCAACTCTGAATTCTTTCAAAGCTCATCAGGTTTAGCTTTCACCATTTGCAAGTAACTAAAGTTATGAATAACTCCAAGTCAAGATGTTACAGAGCTATGTGTCTTTTCACTGATACACAGTCTTTGGGAGACTCCAGTCTGCAGCCTGGAGAGACCACATTAACCAACAGACTCAAGTTTCAGTGGAGCTGTTACATCATTAACAGGAACTATCTGTAGCTGATATAATCCACCAGCACTGAGTCATTTTTAGCATCAGCTAAATGAGAAGCTGCTTACGTCACCTGCATGTTTTCAGCATTTCTTTGTGTTACCCGGGTGGGAACCGGATCCAAAGTGGAATTGGCTATCAGAACTAGAACTGCAATGAGTATTTAATTCAATGATTGAGAAAATTAATCAGAAAAACTGTTTTGATAATTGATGGTTATTTTTTAGGCAAAAATGCCAAAGATTTGCTGGTTCCAGCATCTCCAATATGAAGATTTAATGCTTTTTGTTTGTTGGACTATTGGTCAGACAAAACAAGACAATTGAAGGCATCACCTTGGGCTGTGGGAGATTCCCTTTTTTCAGATATTTTTTATAGACAAAACAAATAACTGATTAATTGAAAAAACAATCTGCAAACCACTAAAATCCCATTTTGTGTTCACCTCAGATCTCCCGACCCCTGGGGGAAACCTGTCAGTGGCTGCGGGAAAGAAAGCCGAGCCCCAGGCCGCCCTGGCTGACGCTGACGCTGATCTGGAGGAGCGGCTGAACAATCTCCGGAGAGACTGAACACACAGTAACTGACGGACCTGGTTTGTTAATACAGACACATCCATACTCGAATCTCTGTGTTTAGATTCTATTGAAGGTGCAACTGGCACAACGCTGGCTGTTTGAGCCTGTGTTATAAGGGTGTATGGCCTTCTGTTTGAGGTGTTTTCATTTTATGCGTGTATCATGTGTTTTATCCAAAAAAAAAAAAAAAACCCTGCAAGGGTCATTATTCTTCATAGGTCTAGAAAACTCATGTCTCATTTAGGACTTTGGTAAATGATGCAAATTCTCTGAGAGTAAAAATTTATTTCACAGTGTGTGTAAATACTAACTCCTCAAGGCATGATGTTTTCACAATTTAAATTAACACTAATTACGAAATGTTTAAAACCCAAACGGAGGCTGGTAATATTAGAGGTGGATATTTTCTATGGGTGACATATACAAATTCAGCACTTTTTGTACATCAGGCTGGTTTGGTGTTCTTTGTATTATTATTATTATCATCATCATTTAAAATACACAGTTTTATTATCCCTTTTGGTTTCATTTATTTGCGGCAGTTGACAGATGCCAGGGTCTATTTGAAGATGGTGTACAAAAAGTGTATTATCTCCGCATTTTTTCTGTCTAAATTCACTAATAGGATGGTTTATTTTACAAAAATATATAAAGGATAAAGAATGAAAGTGCGTTGAGCTGACTCTTCACCAGTGGAAAAGCACTCCCGGGTAACTCACAGTGGTGTTTTTGAGATCAGCAGGATTTTCACCAAAATGTTAATAAGGAGTCGGTGGTGTTTATTTTTGAAAAAGTGTCCTGTTTTTTGGGGTTTTTTTTTTTTGCTTTTTCTTTATTCAATAAACATTTTTTCCAGATCTAACTGGTTGTTTTATTAAAGAAATGTTACATGTGAAGTTCAGTTTAATCATCAATTGTTTAATGTTTTCTGTGGCTCTGGAGGACCTTTTTATCTTTTTTAAAACAAACTTTATTTATAATTCTCAAAGCATGAAGATTAGAACATGATGCAAGAGGAGATAAGGGGAGATACATGAAATCACATTAACTAAACAAAAAAAAACAAAAAACTAGACATTAGATACAAAGGAAATGAGTGTTTGGCCGCCTATTTGTCCAAATATTAAATTATAATTAGTCTTGCAAACATTTGTAAGTAGTTAATAAACATTTAATAATTGGTTTATAACTCATTGAAATATAGTTGTGAGCAGATTTGTGTTTATCAATGTAGTTGACAATAACTGTTGCTCTCTGTGCACCTCTGAGTGGAGGCTGCTGTATTAAGAAATAATGATAATATAGTAAGCCACAGTTGTAATGAAATAAAATCTGTTTCAGTGGAGAAATTTTATATATATATAAATTGATTAACACCTAAAATCATCATATTTGAGAAGCTGGAATCATAAAATCTGTGGCATCTTTGCATGAGAATGACCTGAACGATTATCAAAATAGTTGCTAATTAATTTTCTATCATCTGACTAATCAATCAACTAATTATTTTAGCTCTGTCAATACTTATGGGTAGTTTAATTTGGAGGAAAAACATTTTTATAAGCTCTTTGTATGTTAAATCTTAATTTGTAAAGTAACTATTAACTATAGCTGTAAAATTTTATGTAGTAACTGAATTGTATTGGAGGTGAGGTAAAAAGCAGCATGAAATTATCATACTCAAGTAAAGTTCAAATCTCAAACAAGTATGATTAAATATCAATATTGGCCTCAAACCAATTTCCATTTTATCAAACCAAAAACTTAAGACGATCAATCCCACATATCATAGACAAGTTAATTTTATTCCAAAAAAATTTAACTTTCAAAACTGTCAATTTGTCAACATACAATCATAGAACAATATTGAATGTACTCAACACTTCCAACATTAAATAATAAAAAAATAACAGCCATGTTTTATGTACATTTGTTTCAGGAAGCTATGTACAGAACAAAAAAAGAAAAGATCAACTTTGTAATTCCAAAGTCTGCCTACACATACGCCTGGCAGTCGAAATATTGGAGCTGCGGAAAGCCATTGCATCATATGTAAAATAGGTTGAGCAAACGCAGCGAGGAAAAACATGGGCAGCAAATCAAACACTGCGATTGTGACTGAGATTAAGTCAGAGAGGGAGAGGTTAACTGGCAGCATGTTAAAGAGCATACTGGTGAACATCGCTATAACTACAGCTAGAAAGCTTATTTAGCATCTAAAATGGTTCCTGTGAATGTCAGCTAACGGCATCCTCAAGGAGACCAATGCATACACATAACTTGCTTAATATTAACTGGATGTAAGCGTATTGTAAAGATTGGAAACACAAGATCAAAACTGTAGTTTGTTATCAGATCGCCTTATGATTAGGCTGTTCAGGCTGAACGCAGCAACTCTTAACTGAACAGAGCAGCCAAAAGGATCATGCTTTCAAGAACAATATTTTGTAGTTTTTGTCGCCCAATGAGCAGAGATTAATTATTCTCCATTCTGGGGTTAAGCCATGCTACCATCTTTTTTTTGACACAGCTAAAGTCCATGCAACTCACATAAAAGAAGAAGAAAAAAAACAAACGAATAAAGAAACAAAACCAGGAACAGATCACTTGGTTTCATGTCAAGTTTTACCACTGGTCTAATTTTCCGTGCCTTTGTTTTTCATGAAGCAAACCCCGGACAACACAGAACAATCATTTGGTTGCTGGATTGGTTCAAGAGCTGCAATTTTTTAAATATGAAATCATGCTGAGTGTGGCTCAAAACTCCAGATATCACACTTAACATTGATAAAATCTTATTTGAAGTTGTGTGCAAACAACGATATAGGCAATACACAGCACGATACAGTCAAGATTTTGACTTTTTTTCCACTTAGGCAGGGAGAATGAGTGTGGTCGGACTACCCAGAGCTAGATGTTGTAGCTGTGTTGGTTATGATCAACAGTTCAAGCTCTACTTTTCAGTCTAAATGGCAACCAAGCTTATTTTTTTTGCCTCCACATCAAGCTTAGAGTCCCCGGTTTTCCTGTCAGATGACAATGCATAAAAACTGACAGAAACTCCACTTCTGTTTAATAAAGTCAGTTGTGGATGGCACAGCTCTGACTAATTGTATCTCAAACATGCATATAACTGTTGGTACATTTATTAGGATAGAAACTGATGTGTAATCTTCACTGGCTGCTAACAGGGGGGGACTCTAATCTTGCAGCATTAAGCTTAAATCTTCCTTTCAGAGGTGTAAATGAGACCAAAAATATCAAGGACACCCAATGGCGCAGCTATCTCCCCTCATTTTCCAATACTTTGCGGGAGATCAGCTGGTCTGGGGTGACATGTTGAGACCAGAGAGTCATGTACTCTCCCACAGACTGAAAGCAACAACAGTTATACATAGTGACTGGTGACTTGTCTCCCCCCCCACCCCACACACACACACACACACACCACAGACAAGTCAAATGAGGCATTCTCTAATCTGGGCATGGAGCGGCGTCTCTCCACTGTTCATGCCACGAGGGTCTCACTTCCGACAGGTCCGGTGAGGTGTGTGTTTTTTGGGCACCTCGATGCGACATCGGCTCCGATCGTCCAGCCAAGGCAGCTCAAAGTTCCTGGAGGAAAAATAAACATTTTCTTTCTTTATGATCCTTTTAAGTGTAGATTGGCAAAGTACAGAGACAATATGAACTACAAATATTTATTCATATTACAATTTTTTGTGATTCCCAGCTAAATATGACAATAATTCCAAATGATATAATCAGTGCCTTTTTTAATAATATGATAGTCAATTAAATATCATTGAGTTTGAGTTGAGAAAAGACTTTTGTAAATGAAATTGAACACTTCTTAATATCTTCTAAGGCCTCATTTTGAGGAAACTGAATTCAAGACCTTTTTCAATAAAAACAATGTGGAAAAAAATGCAACATATATTCAGGTACCTGCTGCTGTTTCTGTCATATGCAAACAAGAAACTAACTACCCTTGGAGATAACATAAAGACAGCTGTGCCCTGTAGAAAGGAAGGGAAAGGAGATCGTACTTCCTCCATCTTCTGCTCGCCCTGACGACACTGTCTCCTCTGTCACTGTAGCTACTTAAACATCAATCCATTTTGCCACATGCATAGCTGAGTTTAACTAACCAGATGTTTACAGTTGTTTTTTCTAATTTATTTTTTCTCACGCTGCGCCCCTGAAGTTCTCTTCAGTGCCTCACACTTTGAAAACCACTGTAGCAGAGAACACCCTGCAGTGCAGAATCACCAGAGTAATTTAATGTTTTCTTTAATAACTTTATGGATCATGCCAGTCTGTGCTAAATGCACAGTAAATGTGACATAAAGCACAACAAAACATAAAGCAGCCGTGACTTACTGTTGTGCAAGTTTGGGCAACGGCCGGCCAAATGCAACCACAGGCAAGAAGGGAGTGATCACTATAGTTTCAACTGGAAGACATTTAAAGAGTTAAGTTAAAATCTATGGAGTCCATTTCAAATCACATCAGTGTTGCAATATTACACTGCACCCAGTTTTATTCAGGTTTTAGACGTACCATCTTCAGTGTCAGGGTAGAAGGATGAAAGCTCAGGCTCCGTCTCCTGGACGACTTTCTTCCTGTTCATGCGCTGCTGCAAACGCTGAAACATGCGCTGCTCTCTAATTCGCTGGATGTCCCATCTGAAAACACAGATGAGTAATGAGGAAAGATCAAGTGGGAAATCATAGTACCTGCCCACAGAGTACAAAAGGGCTAGTAAGTCATATGTTCGCCTTATTGCTGGATTAAATTTTGATTTATGTTTAGCATAAAGACTTTGTAGAAGGCTGGGCACTTCATTGTTCCACAAATTCAATCAATCAGTCATTAACTATAAACTAAATCTGGACCCTCATTTGTGTACATATATATATAGTTATATATATATATATATATATACACATATATATATATATACACTGTATGTAGTAGTGTGATTCAAATAATCAAATACTTAATCATTGTTTTTGAATGAGTTTTCAAACATTTTAAGCCTTTAAACTTCATGCTAAAAGCTGGATATTGAATATACACTACAGTAAATATTAAGAGCGAAGTCAAAACATTTGACCATTTCTAATGCTCTGAGTGATTAAGATGAATTATGCACAACCGCAGAGTGAAATCTATACATTAGAAAGGCCAAAAAACTTGAGCCCGAAAATACTTTGGCCACCTGTCACTGATATACCAGAGTTGACATCTATGTTGGCTGATAACAAGAAATGACAGTAGAGAGAAGTTCCATGTGTTTTGAAAGGGAATTCTTGATTGAATTGAATGTTTCTTTTTTGTTTTGTGTTCAGGCTTCTCTTCATAAAGAAATCTTGATTTTAATAAAACTATAATTGTTTGATCAAGCCTTCCAGTAACAAGGTACCAGCAGATAACACTTGATGAATTTTTGTTTAGTGACAGGCTATTTGAACTGTAAAAAAAAAAATGTACCTAATGTTTGAATTATAACCTTGCCCCCACTAAAACTACTTCATTTAATGTTTATTACTGCACAGTACAGGTTTTTGTAATTTAGATGTTAAAGTTTATAAGTTTAATCAGTCTATTTTTTTTACTATTCACATTATGATTTATTTTCAGATTAAATTTACAGGCAAATTTACTGTGAAACAAATATCAGCCGATACATTATTATCTGATTTTTTTTAACCTAGTGTTCAGTTTAAGTCTGGCTCTTGAGTTTTGAGTAGAGACGTGTTCAAATCTCAAATGAAATAACTTAAATTGGTGAAATTATACCTTTTCCTCCTCTTCTCATCCAACTCGAGCTTCGAGTGGCGTTTCAAAAACACACTGTCATCCAGCGGCTTGATGGGAAGACAAATTCGCGTTATTTTTTCGATGAATGCTGTTTGACCTAATGTGAGATAACTTTTCAAACTCTACAGGTACAATTATTAGCATTAAGGTGTGTCTCACCTCAGCAGAGTTGAAGGAGTCGTCGTCATCCAAGGGCTCTATGTAATTTTCTCTCCAGGATGGGACTAATCAGTTGCAAAAGACAGAGGGAGAAAAAGTTAATTATGGATAGTGTGTTCAGTACATTTGAAGGATAAAGTGATTAAAGATGGGATATAGGTTAGGCTTACAAACAATCAGCATATCATGTACTACATGAGGAGTCCACTCACTGGCCACCTCTTCCTCCTTTTTAGGGGAAGTCTCACGCAGAGGGGACAGAGGAGGTTGGTTCCAACAACAGAGATACATCTCTGTGGTAGACATGAAGGGCAGATCTTCCATCTGGCAGCTCAGCTCAGGCTCCTCTTTGCATGGAAGCAAAATGTCCCTTTCTGCCCCAGACCTCAGAGGAACTGTCTTCTCTGGGGTTTCCTTACTGCGGAGCTCTCTTTGATTGGGGGAGCCGGGCTGAATCTCAGGTTTCTGGGGGCTAAGCTTGGCACTTTTGCCCCGCGATTTTTGGACTTTTCCATCTCCAAAGCAAGATTTCCTGTGTGTGGAGAGAAAATAATTAAGACTTAAGGCGAATACGGGCAAGGACTAAGATATGACAACTGTGACAGACTGTAACTCCCACTTTTCTGATTATATTTCATTACTGTGGTTTGATTTAACAGCACATGGCACAAGCAGAACCAAGTACTGCCTGCCGTTGTTCATTTTACCTTTTTTGACCTTTACCACCTCGACTAAATGGGAGTGGAGTGGCTTGGTTGGGCTGTGGACTGTCCTCTACATCCAGATCCCACATGTCCTCTTTATCTGGGGTCCATGGTTCCAGGGGCTGGAAAAGGCGCTTGTCACGTGGCGGGTCCTTCCTTGTGAGCTGTAGGCGACGCTCCATACGCTCAATACGTGCAAGCAGCTGCAAAAGAGAAAGCCATGGACAAAAAAATATAACTTTAAATGCATACAAAATCAACGTTACATACCAGATGAATATTTTCTAAAATAAAAAAAAAACTTTTACACACTGTTTCCTTATCTGCTTTGAGCTCATCTATCTCCTTGTCCTTGGACTGGAGCTGTTGTTGCTGTTGTTCGATGAGGTCCAGTTGCAGGAGCAAGATCTGTCGGAGGCAGTTGGCCTGTGTGTGGGGATTGGCAGGGGTCTTCCTGATGTTCCTCCACTTGCCCTCAGAGGAGAGTTCAATGGATGCGGTGCCGAGAACTCCAGGGACAACCCCCTTCGCGCTGTCATCAGCACCAGCATCCTTTGGGTTATTGTTCACAGCCATCTGAGGGTTATCCATGTTGTCAACAGAGAGGGGTTTACCTTTCACTGGGGTTCCCTCACCCCCCATTGGTCTGACAGGGGACAATACCCCCACAGTTTTAGTGTCTCCTTGAACTACTTCTGCAACTGTGGCAGCAACGGCAACTTTGCTTGTCATGTAATTCTGGTCTAAGACCTTAGATCTGGTCGGGATCTGGCCCCCCTGCACGTCTTGAACATCTATAACAAAGTCGCAGGACTCCCTCTTCAGGCTTACAGGACTCACGGTGGCGGCCCCAATGTGCGTTTTGTCAAAGTCGATGGTGTCAGTGTTCTGCTTGAATCC
This sequence comes from Seriola dumerili, assembly GCF_002260705.1. Taxonomy (NCBI): domain Eukaryota; kingdom Metazoa; phylum Chordata; class Actinopteri; order Carangiformes; family Carangidae; genus Seriola; species Seriola dumerili. The sequence continues at coordinate 2,425,760 of NW_019174323.1, forward strand.
CGTCTTTGGAAACAGCGTGGATCTCAGAGTCATGGCGAACACACAGACTTTTCATCCTGCAACGCCTCAGCGATGCAATTCAACCACAGCTATGTGGTTCCCATGTGTAATCAGCAGCTGGTATCCTGCAAAAGATAGAAAAATAAAGACTGGTGTCGTGTTATTGTCGTCGGTTGTTTATCTGGGAGCGTACTGGCTTTGAGCTGAGAATAAAAGATATGCACCGGTTATGTTAATACTTGGAAAACCGAGGGAAACTGTAGCAGCAAGGGAGACCTGATCCATCTTTTTCCTAAAATCGCCCACCGGGTTTGAAATTCAGCTAAGCTATATTAGCACCTCGGTTCAAAGACACAGGCGCTATTTCTGAGACAAACTACTCAGGTTACTTAGAAAAAGACTGAGCTGCGAGTCAGTGTGGGGCTTCACACAAGGACTCGGGAGTGGCTGTGTAGGACACAGGCAGCAGCCATCTCCTCCATTTTGGTTCTAGCGAAGTCATGAAAAACAATAACAGCTAGCTAGCTGGCTAACGCTAGCCGGCTAGTTTCACCAACAAAATGCGCCTCCAGAGCGAAGCGGCTGAAACGACCGCGTCGTAACACACATAATTAATACAGACTAGTTTTCACAAACATGCAATTATACGCTTTGAGCTTACCTCGACTATAATTCAAGTCCACCTGCAAGTGACTTCATGTTCCCTCCTCAAGACTTGTTTTAAAGCGCCGACTACTGCGCATGCGTAATTTGTTGGCTGGCCATTTCTTGTGTTTTGAAGGTTTTGATGAGGAGAGGAGCAGCAGAGGGAGACAGAGGTCTACAAGACAAATTCAACCACAACTTTAAACACCTCATTAATTCTAGGTAGTTGCTCCCTTCGCGCTCAAACAGCCTCAGTCGTTTGTGGCATCGATTCTACACGATCTTTTATACATTTCTTTGAGATTCTGCTCCATGTTGACATGAATGCATCACATCATTCCTTCAATTGTTTTCAGCTGCACATTCATACTGCCAATCTCCTGTTCTACCATGGTCATATAGGCCCTGGCAATAATAACTGGTGAGTATTATGGGGGCCCAAAGTGTGCCATGAAAACATTCCCCACACTATTACATCACCATCAGCCTGGACTGTTGGGTCCATGGATTCATGTTGCTGATGCCAAATTCTGACCCTACCATCTGCTGCCTCAGCAGTAATCCAATATAACAATACATTATTCTGTAATAATGTACTGAAGCGATAATAATGTAGTCAGGAATATTTGCCCAGTCTTTGATAACTGTTTCCCCAACTTGTGGTGGAAAGTTCATTTACTTATGTTCAGTGGTAGAAAAACTACTCAGATCCTTTAGGCCCAAACAGGGGTACCTGTATCCCAGGGGGGGCTTTTAGAGTTTCCAAAGAGCATGTGGAATGAATAGCTAAAATTGACTATGATTTGACTAAAAAAATCTGCATTACAACACTTTGGAAAAATAGAGCAAGAAAGGAGAGAAGTCTAAACAGTGAACGAAAGTAGTGGATAAATGGTTGAAACAGATAGATAAAAGTAATAATTAGTTAGATCCAGCCAACTGAAGTGGTAATGCAAACTTTACCAAACTGACTCAAAAATTGACTGTTTTACTTCTTTCTTTATTTTATTGTTTAGTGCTGCTCAGATGATTTCCAGTGAGTTTTTATACAGATGCAAAAATTTAAAAAACATATTTGAATAAAAAGAGTTTCTATGCTATATTCGCCATAACACCAGGTGGCGCTATAAAATAAACAGTTCAATGTTCACTGTTGACTTCACGATCAGGAAGTGGACTATTCCCTACCAATCAAAATGGGAACACTTGTACGGAATTAGCTTTAAATATCCTGAAATATCCCCGAAAACTTGTATTTTTCGGCCTTTATCGAGTTTACTATGACAGTAGACAGTTACTGTGATATGTAATATTATTGGAGAACTTCGTTTTGAGGGGAGAACCGTGAATGTCGGTGAACTACAGTCACTACAATAACAAACATCCTTGTAGCTAGCTAGTTGTAACGCTAACGCTATAGTTTTATTTACTTTACATTATTCTGCGATAAACACACACGTAGTTTATATTTAACTTTTACATTTTGTGACCGGACAGCAGCCGAAATGCATCGGAGAGGTGTTGGAGCCGGAGCTATTGCCAAAAAGAAGCTAGCAGAGGTAAAGTTGTTAACATAATGTGTTTTTACATTAACTCATTTTATTTTACAGACGTTTTCTTATCTCACCTGGGATTTTTCTTCTTTTTCTATTCAGGCCAAATATAAGGAGAGAGGAACTGTTCTTGCAGAGGACCAGATTGTCCAGGTGAGTCAACAGAAAACACATTTCATAAGACTGTTATAGCCAATAACGTAGAGATTGATTTTTAAAAATGCTTAATTTTTACCAATGAAACGAATGTAAATGTGAAATGGATCAATAGCTCACTTGTTTATTCACTGTTGGTATAATAGAGTCGACGTTCCTTTGTTTAGTTGCTTTAATAAACTTCAATTTTTCTCACAAAACGGTTTTGTGTTTATTTGTACTTATTCATAAAAGCTGAGCTGCATCTAATGGTTATTTTCAGTGCTGATTAATCTGCTAATTACTTTATCAATTATTTGGTCTGAAAAAACATCAGAAAATAGTGAAAAATGCCTGTCACACCATCTGAGATCCCGGGTAAAATCATTAAATGTCCTATTTTGTTCAACTAACAGTCCAAATAACCCAAATATTACATTTTCTATAATGTGAGACCAACAATTCTCACATTGGATGATCTGGAACCATCAAATGTTTGGCATATTTGCTTGAAAAATTTCTTAATGGCCAATTAATCCATTTGTTGTAGCTAAACAAAAGATCAATTAATGGCTGTATAAAACTAGTTTGCCTGTTGGGAAAAAATCATTAATAAATAAAAACCAACAATGTTCTTAACCGGTGTGAAAAACTAGTGCACATCGTTACACAATCAATAAAAAATATTTTTTATACTGTCCCTGCTTTAGGTTATAAATCTGGAGCTGCCATATATTTATAGTGTGTATTAAACATTCCTCTGCTCTGCATTGCTGATGAAAATCATTGACTGAATTGTTTGTTTTTCTGCCAGATGTCCAAGCAGTTGGAGACCTTCAAATCGAACCTGGAGGAGTTTGCCAGCAAGCACAAACAGGAAATCCGAAAGAACTCACAGTTCAGGGTTCAGTTTCAGGAAATGTGTGCCACCATTGGAGTTGACCCACTTGCCTGTGAGAATCATTCTGTATATAATCAGTTAAATATACAAAGACCACCCTGGAAGAAGTTTGTTTAAATCATGTTTTATGGTCATGGGTTCTAAAGTTGAACATAATAATTTGTCTTTTTTTCCCCACAGCTGGAAAAGGTTTTTGGTCAGAGATGCTCGGAGTTGGTGACTTCTATTATGAGCTTGGTGTACAGATCATTGAAGTGTGCCTGGCCCTGAAACACAGAAATGGAGGTCTGTAATTTGTCAGTTAAAACTGAGTGATCAACTGTGCTTAGAGGTGATGAACACCAGCTGTGTTCTGGCTGTGAAATCACTGTACCAGCCTTTTTCTTTTAGGGCTTATCACTTTGGATGAACTCCATCAGAGAGTACTGAAAGGAAGAGGTAAATACGCTCAGGATGTGAGTCAGTAAGTATCACTAATCAAATATCTTATTATATAAGTTTTATGATTCAAGTTTTTTGGCATCTAGGTTTCCTTATTGATCTAAGCATCGTATTTGGATAATTAAACACCTGTGTGTCTGGTCTGAGATGTATATTAATTTAAATGATGAAATATGTGCTTCTCAGAGACGACTTGGTCAGAGCCATAAAGAAACTGAAGGTGATGGGGAATGGTTTTGGGATGATTCCTGTCGGTGGTTCCTACTTGGTGCAGTCGGTACCAGCAGAGCTCAACATGGACCATACTGTAGTTCTACAGCTGGCTGAGGTGAGACATAGTTCCTGAGTTAACCTTTGAAAGGATTTTTGAACCTGGGCCTTATTTCCCATGTTTTTATTTGTAGAAAAAGGGATACGTCACAGTGAGTGAGATCAAGGACAGCCTTAAATGGGAGAAGGAGCGGGCTTGTCATGTCCTGGTAAGTGTACATCAGTTAATTATAGGTCAGTATAGGTCCTTATAGAATAAATGATTAACAGAGTCAGTTGCAGAGAGAATTATTGTAATATACAGCCGGAACGTACTGAAAAATTTGATATGATAAATAATTCAAGACCATATCACCTTTTCCATCATACTTTTACACTTTGGATGATATAATTGATTAAAACAAGTGTTAATTTACTTTCTATGTGGTGTTAAAGAAGTCTTAAAAGGCTGAACCCTGTAGGAAAAACCCTTACACTCGTATATCCAGGGAAAACCCTTACTCCTGTGTATCCAGGAAAAACCCTTACTCTCTTATTTCCAGGATCACTTGCTAAAAGAAGGCCTGGCTTGGTTGGACTCTCAAGCAGCTGGAGAAGCGCAGTACTGGCTGCCTGCTCTCTTCTCTGAGCTCACATCCCGTGATGTCACACCAGAGGAAGCCAATCAGATGACACCGTAAGAAAAAAAAAAAAGAAAAAAAGTGGGACGGACCTGGACCACGAGCTGCTGACAGTTTTAAAGACATGTTGGTAAACAAAATGTGCCTGGTGGGAAGGAGCATGTGATGGAGTTGGCTGGTTCACTGGAGCTGGCAGGGAGGGTGAACTCTCTGTGAGATCATTTTCTGGACACGAGGAGGGAAAACGTCCCTCAGTAACCTCTATGCAACGAGTGCACTTGCATTAATACAGAGTGGGTGGAAGCAGCTTGATTTCCATTACACTGCAAATGAAATTGAGTGTAAGATCTTGTCTTGTAGTCATGGTTAACGGGTCTTTAACGATAATTCTCGATGCACATAACATGTAACTGTTTCATTTTTCATGTATAAACATAAACTTTGAAGAAAAGACAGCATCAGCGTTGTATCAGTTGAACCCATCTTTATTATTTTATCACCAGGACCATTTACATACACTGAACAGTTGATCTGATCATTGACATGAATTCACTTGTTACCTTGCTCACTCTCTTCAACAACATCGACAATTCATCCTGACACATACAGATTAAATAAACACTTGAATCAGTAGATCTGATTACAATAGATAAGACTGTCCTCTTAGAGATAAGTGCAAAGCTAAACTGTAATAGCTGTGGTTAATATATCCTGTGCTGTGCTTGATTTTGAATTATAACTTCATTTACTTAAAGGACCACATCATTTTTTTAAGCATGCTTTTGCCCATTTACAACTAATAATTTTCAAAACTTTTAGGTTTTATGTTTTTCTACCCTCCAGACAGCTGCTTACTAGGGTCATTAATTTCAGTGCCACAGTAAAATGAGCTTTCATAGATGTGAACCTTGTTTAACTTGAAACGGTGAGTTTCATACCTGCTTTTATGTTTGCACTATTTCTGTGTCAAACACTGGTACTACTTATTCATTAATTCTTTAGAGAGCTACCAGCCATAAGCTGAAGTCTGTTAAAGCATTACCAGATTTTTTCTTGCATCTTTTTATTAAATTGTTGTCAACAGTTGCACACGCACACACACCAAATGGATTATTAAGTGATTTTATAGAAAGAAAATTTGTGAACACTTACTTAATATGTGAATTTATTTGACTTTTGCCAGTTTTTATTTAGGTAAAATGTGTCTACTTGGGTTTAAACTACATTTTTAAAGTTTGACCTCCCTTGTTAAATGAAAATGAGGGTTTTGTATTTTTTGGGGATCAGTACAGAAACTCTGGAGGGATCATACCGGCCCTAAATAAATGAGGACCTAATGTTCAGTGTGGTGGATTATATAACTCAGGCAGGTTTCACATCTCTGTCAGAAGGTCAGCTTTTCAAAGTTCACGTTAAAATAACTCCTGAAATTTAGTATTGCACTAGAAATTTGAAAAGGAATTGTCAAAATTAAAGCAGCATTAAAGTGAAGTGTAATTTGCAGTAAATGAGTATAAACATGCAAAAACATCACTGTAGTCCTTTAAATAAGACCACCTAACTTGTAGGACTTTCGCATTCAACCCCATTTTTGGCCCAGTGCAGCTCTCACACCTCGTGGCTGTAGACGTGATCTTCAAAGACGGACTGCTCCATGTAGTCGCAGATCATCGTACAGAACGGACACACTCTGTGACTCTGCTCATGCAGCTCTAGTTCGTTTTGGGTGATGCCAGGGAATCTCTCCTGGCAGTGACAACACACCAGCGACTGCTGTGGACAGAAATAGACACGTCACATTACAACTGGTAACAAAATAGGGAGAGGATTATGTTTTAAGTCCGCTTCAAAAATAAGCAGTAAACATCCCAGTCACTCTCAGCTGCCCCCCTCCCCCTCCCCGTCTTCTTGCCAGTAATGATGGAAATGCTATAGTATTCTTTAATATAATGTTCACTGGTTGTGGTTGATCAGGCTCTCCAAGAGTTTTTTTTTTCCACAGCAGGATCCCAAATAGCCAATCAGAGGCATAAACTGACCCCAGATCTGCCATTTAAACTGCAAGGAGGCTTAAAAACAATCCTTACAGTTTATATTTTATTTGAGTGAATAATTAAGATTGGAAATGAACATCGACCTGAAGATGAAATAATAGGAAATAGGAAACAAAATGTAAATGTAATACATAATCATCATCAGACAGAAAACAGAGAGATGCCCAGCTGTTTCCATACTGCAGTCATTGAGGATCTACTCAACCATCTTCACAGACCTCTGCAGCTCCCTGACATTTGATAAACAGTTATCATTCTTCAGTTTGTGAGTAAAGGTGAACGACTCTCGCTTTTATCTGTTTGATATTAAGGCAGTCACTGAGTGTGTGTAAAGAGCTTCATAACTACACTATGACTGGACAGATTAGAGTGACAGAATGTGGATAGATGACATGCACAACATGTTTTGCTTAGGAATCATATGACTGATAGGACAGGTGAGGTCATTGCCTCCTTACTGTACTAAAACTTCTCTAAAAACCCACTCAGTGTTTTTCTACTAAAACTCCTCTAGAGATAATATTTGACTCACCTCTTCCACTTGTTCTGCAATCCCTGCAAGGAAAGACAGATCTGTTAATACCAGATAATTAAAACAATTATTGTTCATGTTTTATTCTCAAATTAATGATTACTTTAATTATTTACTCATCTGTTTATTTTCTTGATTAATCGATTATTACCAAGTCCAAAACCCAAAGACATCAAGTCAAAAAAAAGCAAATATTCAAATTTGAGAAGCTGGAACCTGAGAATTTTCAGCTTTTATGTTAAAAAGATTACATATGAAATACTTGCAGATTAATTTTCTGTCAATCGACTAATTGTTTCAGCTCTATTTAGAATAGAAAAATGTATAAAATGCTGTTTTCTTTTTGGGAATAACTTGTTCATGTTCATATCTAGTAGGGTAATATCAAATTCACTCAGAGATGTTAAAGTAATAGCTACTTCTGTTTAAACAGTATCTTTGGTGGTTGACGCATTTATATTGTTTGAGAGTATCTACGGTAATATTGATCTAATGTCTAGTCTTGTCTGTCACTGCAGAGGTGTAGGTATTATCTCAGCTAAATGGGAAACGACATGTCCCAGATATCTCTAAATCTCAGGTAAGAAAAGCTCTGATTTGAGTGAACCGGCCCTTTAAACTGTAAGAAAATGGTCTTTTTCTGCTCACTACAGACACACGCTCAGGAGAAATACGACCGAGCTGTGATGAAGATAAACCAGCTGAAAGAGGAGCGCAAGGAGTCGAAAGAGAAGACTGACGTTGAGATTGGCGTGTGTCTGCAGTGTGAAAGTAGTTCCACCTTTGCATGTGAGTGTTTATATCAGTCTGTTTCTCACCTATGGGCTGATACAGGTCGTCGGACTGATCCGGTGTGTCCTGCTGCCACACAGGGCCGAGTGAAGCGTCCTCAGCTGGCGAGGCGACATCAGGCTGCATGTGTGGCGAGTCGGCGGGGGGAGCTGAGTGGAGGTCAGAGTAAACTCTGCGCAGGCCCTCGAGATCATTCACCAGTTTCTGACAGAATGAACAAGCGTGGCAAAATCACGAGGTGATCATTTGAATCTGAACATTTGCTGAGTAAAGAAGGTGTGTGTGTAAATTTACCTCGTTTTCTCTGGTGAGCTCTTCTTTCTCCTGTATCTCAAGCCTCATCATGTGTTCCTGCTTCTCGATGATGCTCTCTTTATCTGCGATCGCTTCCAGTGCCTCTCTGAGCTGCAGCTGATAAATTGTGCAGGAAAAACAAGTTCTTATTTCAACACATAGAAGACAAATCTGACCTTATGGTTATATTTATAGACTATATGGCCAAAAGTAGGTGGACACCTGAACATTGTATTATTGTTGATAGTGCGGACGTTAATCTACTGCTGTAACAGCCTCCATCAGGGATTTGCTCCCATTCAGACACAAGAGCGCTTGTGAGGCCCGACACTGATGCCTGCTGATAAGATCTGGCTCTCAGCCTGCATTCCAGTTCATCCCAAAGGTGTTTTGATGGCAGGCAAGTTTTTCACACACTGACCTGAGAAAACCATTTCTTTATGGACCTGGTTTTGTGCGCAGCTCTAGAGCAGCTTTGCACCTAAAACCCATCTGTTGATTAGTCCAAGACCAAAAGCAAACAACTTGTCCACATACTTTTGGCCGTATAGTATACCCAGACTTTACCTCATATTTGTTACTTTTCCGTTGCTCCTGATCGCTTAATGAGCACACAGTCTCCAGCTGCTTCTTGATTTCCCCCTGCTCGCTCTCCAGATGCTCGGCTCGTCTCTTGGCGTTTCTGGACTCCTCCTTCTCAGACTCCAACTTTCCCTCAGCGTCCTGTAGTTGTCTGGCAAGAGTCTGACACAGCACCTGAAGAGGACATTTCATTTAGCTGTGCTGCCTTGTCTGATTCATTAATTGACAGTTTTTTTTTTTTGTTTAAAGAGAATATCAGCCTCTTTTATTAAAATTTCTTCCCACCTTCAGCTCATCATCTGGTTCTGCGGTGTCCTGTGGTGTCTCCTGCTGCGACAGCCTCCTGTATAAGTCCTGGTTCTCTTGCCTCACTTTGTCCATGTTGTGTGCGACGCCTTGCAGCCTTTGCAGCTCCGCAGAGAGCCTCTCATTCTCCTTCTTGCTGCTCTGAAGATCAACCTGCCAAAGGTAAAACTCACATCTGAATATGATCTGGTCCCAAATGTTGTGTGTCTTTGGAGTTGTTTTGCATCACTTCAGTTAAGTTTTGTATCTTTTTGCGGTTGTTTAGACTCTTTACAGTCATTTTTCATCTCTTTGCAGTAATTGTGTGGCTGTTATGTCTCTCTTTATAGATGTTTTGTGTCTCTTTGTAGTTGTTTTGCTTCTCTTTGAGAGAGTTTTGCATCTCTGTGGTTGTTTTGAGTCTCCTCATGGTCATTTTACATCTCTTTCAGGCATTTTGAGTCTCTCTGTAGCTGTTTTGTGTCTCTTAGTGGTTTTTTTTGGTATCTCTGTGGGATTGTTTCGTATCTATTGCTCAATTTGTGTCTTTTAACGGAGCTCTGTGACTTTTAAACAAGAAATATAAACAGTCACTTCTGAAAGCTACAGACAGGTTAGGGAAGGACTGTCACAAGCTTTGGTAACAATAAGAAAACACAGAATAACTGCAACCTGATCCTTTAAAACTACAGAGCAGATTTACCTCCAGAATCTGGATGCTGTCTTTTGTTTTAACCAGTTCCCGTTCTCCTTCTCTGAGTTTGGAGTTCAGCCTAAAACACACAAAATCAATATGCAACAGGTTCTAAAAGTTTTCCTCCATATTTATGATAAAAACAGAAAAGCGCAGACTCGACTCACTTGGAAATCTCCTCGCTCTGAATGTCAATCTTCTCTTTCAGCTCCTTGTGCTCCTCTTTCAGCTGGTTTATCTTCATCACAGCTCGATCGTATTTCTCCTGAGCGTGTGTCTGGAAATATGTAAAACAAGAATTATTACGGGAGGAGATTGACAGAAGATTTTATCTTTAACAGCAGGTTAAAATGATCTTTACCTCATTTTGACTTGACGCTCTATCGAAACTCAAGCTCTGACTCAGTTTTCTCAGCTCAGTTTCGTTCTGTTGCTGAATCTCCAGCTGCTTTGTCGCTTGGACCAACATCTCCTCCTGGTAGTGACATTATTTTCAGTTAGGTTTCACATTAATAATGAAGTACTGAGTTTAGATTTCACATGTGGACTGAAAACAAACCTTTAAATTGTCCATTTCCTGACGTTGCTGCTGTAAGGTGCTTTTTAAGTTTCCATTTTCTTCCTTGATTTGATCCAGGTCTCTGACCACCTGACTCCTTTCTCTCTCTTTCTGCTCATTCTGCCCCTGAACAAATCAATGAAACAGCATCAAATATCAAAGTTCAATTCCTATTTACCAATTTTCTCTATTGCGCAATGAGCAAATGTGTTCACTATCGTACAGACACCGGTGTAAATTAGATAAGCAGACCTTCAGGATGGCAGCTTGCTCCTGTTCCTTCTGTAGAGCACTCTTTAAGCTTTCATTTTCCTCCCTCATCTGATCCAACTCTTTCTGCAGTTCAGCCTTCTGACGGTTGCTCTGTTCCACCTGTTCCAGGGTTCAACAAAACACATAAGTCAATACAAACTTTATTTACTTTTGAGAGACAGAGGTCTGTTTCCATCAGTGGTGAGAAGCCGCACACAGACCTTTTACCAAAGTAAAAGTAGCAATACTCAAGGGTAGAAATATGTGGTAAAATCCTGCTTTCAAAGTAAAAGTACAAAAGTATTGTCATCAAATTTAGTTAAAGTACTCATCATGCAGAATGGCCCATTTCACAATAATATGTATATTACATTAGTGGATTGTATATTATATATTGGATATAATAATGGATTATTGGAATGACATAATCATTAGACTAATGCATCACTTTAATGTTGCAGCTGGTAAAGGCAGGCTTCATTCTATTTACTTCATTTATTTATATGGGTATGTTGTAAATTCCCTTTTATATATCATAATAACACATCATAATGTATTTGTTGATTTATATTTTGTATTATTAATCTGAATCTGCAAAGTCACTTGTTACTGAAGTTATCATAGTATTGTCGAGTAAAAAGTTAAATTTCTGCCTGTGAATTGTAATAGAAGTGTAAAGTAGCAGAAAAATGGAAATGGCTCTTAAAATCAAGCAATCATCTGAATTCTAAAAACTGCTATTGCTTCTTTACTTTGGTATTCACACAGTCATTTCGTGTCCAGTTGTTTACACATCAGATACAAGACACAGTCACTGGCTTTTGCGCCAATTCTCTCATTGTATTGCGTCTGGTACCTGTGTTGTAATAATGAGGAAGTCGTCCTCCTGACTGCTGTCCATGCTTTGCTCTTCTGGGGTTTTGAAACAGAAGGGAGTGCTCGCTCCTCGCACCTGACCAGAGCTGTCGACGTAGCAGAACTGGTAGAACTCGATCTCGTCCTTCGGCAGGTAGTACTCTGACAGGAAAAAGACCAGAACAGACTGCTAGAGATAAAACCTACAGGGTTACATCTAAAGGTAATATTCATTGTTGTTTATTCTGGTGATTTGTTTTTGGCAAATAAATGATTAAGTTTTTTATCAAGAGAAAGTCTGATCTGATTTTAATAAAATACCTATTAAGAGTCTACTCAGGTTGTGGAAGTGTATCAATAGACCTTTCTCACAGCAAATATCAATACGTTCTTGCATATATTTTGTTTTAATGGGCTTGAGAAATGTATCAGTCCCAGCTCAAGTTCTGTCCAAATTCAAAGACTTTTAAAATTCATTTTACAACACCACAGAAAGGATGACAGGGTGTACTGAAATGTAATGATCAGAGTCAGCTTCTATCAGCAAGAACGCTGTTTCTCAATTTTGCTAATTGAATGTCGCGTCTGTGTCCTCACATCCTTGCAAGTTTGGACTCCCAAGTCCAAGTTCAGACTCTTAAACTTGTTGCAGAAAAAAACAGGTTAACTATGGCTCTATCCTACTTATATGTCACCTTTAATGTTATTATTTACATCTGTGCTCTTACTTCTGTGACTTAAAAAAAAAAAATGCACAGATGTACTGGACACGAATTGTAAAGCTCTAAAAAAAATATTGTTTATATTATTGGTCTAAAAGATCTTCTTCATCTGCCAAAAATAGATCACCCGAACCAAAAACAAAATCTGACTGTAGTTTGCATAATAGATTTGACTTTGTCAGCAGATCAGATTTGTGCTTAAACTGTTTACACATAAGAAGACCAGAGTGTTCAGTGTGTTTTGACGGTACATATTGAGTGTACATTACAAACATGACTGAACATTTTCAACCTGCAGTGAAACCAAAACTATTCCTTACCCTTAAAAACAGCTTGCATAGTCACTGACTGTTGTCCTGCCACATCCTGACAAGGCTCCGCCCACACAAAGGTGTGATAGTCCTTTGTTGTGCTCCATCCCACCTGCAAAGTAAAAGTTAGAAACTCATCTGTGGTAAGATTCTTAAAACCACTACACAAAAACTACAATAGATTTAACATGGTTTCCTCACCTTGAAGATGCCCACCCAGTCCCTGCTGTTGGGCTGGTAGACTGCAGTGTGGCTGTAGCGGCAGGTGACGGGGGTTGAAGGTGGATATGAGTGAGGGATGTCGGTGAAGACCACCTGGGAGTAGGTACGTGCTGCTGAGGAGTCAGCTGCTGCTGCCTCTGAAGGGCTCTCCATGCTGGACTCCAGGCTGCCAGAAAACATATAAAGACTGATGATGAAACAACATTTCTCGAGTGACTGAAGACAGCAGCTGTCACACTCTGGCTTGTGCTATGACAGAAAACAGCACTGGTGTTTTTATAGGCCTCCTTCTTCCTGTGGTTGTTCATGTGTTTTGTTTAGCTTTGCTTTTGCGCACTTAAATTTTTTCTCTCGCCTGTTTCCAAACTGATTACGCATAAATAATAAACTTAAAAACACTTCCCCACAGCTGAAAAGACTCACTGTCACTCTTAAAACTCTTCACTTCCCCTGGGAATGACATTTAATCTATTATAATAACTTTTAAAGGCAGTAGTCGAAAGAATAACGTCTAAATACAGAAACCGAAAGTAATCTCTTCTAAAAAAAAAAAGATCGCAAAAAGAGATAAACATATTGTTTACAACTGATACACAACAACATTTTCAGCACACCGCTTTGTAACAAATATAACATGATGATAAAATACTGAAGTAATAATATTAAACTTACATATTCGCTGTCACTTATCTCAGCACCGAATTCGACCGTCAGCTGCGCCCGACTGAACCTGCCGATGTGCTGCCTTCAAGTGCTCCTCGTTTATTTGTACTCTCAGGCTCTCGTAAATACGTCACGATTCGCAGTAAGCATAATGTTAAGCAAACAGCATAAATTGATGCAACTTTTCTGGATCCAAACCTATCTTTTCTGGTTTCTTAAATTAATTTAAATATTACAGTATAAAACAAAAAACGTATGATACGTTTTTATGAAAAAAAAGTTTTAAAATTAACTTTAAAAAAATGTATATAAATCAAAAACACCCCCCTTTAGTTTCCTTTATTTTCTACATTGTTGTATAAAATGTAATGGTTAAAATATAAGCTAAATTAATGACAAGAAAAAGAGCAAAAATTTACATTTTGGGGGCATTAAGTTAGATATAACAACTGTTGTCTCACAATTGATGTGTCACCGGCCTTATTTTCGATTGTCTTTGAAGTTCTCGGTGTGTACTGCATTATGGGAAATATAGTCCAATTTAAAAGCATACATTTCTTGCTCTTAAAATTAAAGACCACAAGAGGGAGCCAAACGCTTTTCCGTCGTTGAACTGATCCTGATGTGTAAATACAGTAAAACCTATTTTGTAACAGCGTACATGTGTAGTATAATAATCTTTATTGGTCATTTTAAAAACCAGTGTGGTGTTTGTTGTGGTTTTGCTTTTTGAAAGTTATAACTGAAAATAAAAGTCGTAGTTATATCTTGAAAATTGATAATTATATTGTATATCTTATATGATCTCAAGGTATGACATAGTATTACACCCATGGCTGGATTAAGTTCCCACGAGTGGGGTTGTTAACCCTCAACTGAACCCTAGTTTGAATAAATAAAACTATTTTCTGACTAAACAATCAATTATTAAAGATAATATCACACTAAATACTATGTATTATTTAAGATTTTTTCTTACAGTAAGACTTTTCTTCATTTTCTGTAGGAATTACCCGGTTATAATGAAATGTATTACCTGGAAACCACCTCACCTGCAAGCTGCACCATTGAATCATCCTGCTGGTGTATCTTTTCTCATCGGTGAGCCAACATCCAATCAGAGATGCGAACGCTCACGCCCCCGTCTTTTGATTGGCTGAAAGATAAACAGCTTTTGGAACGTGTGTCTGTGTGTGTGACTCGAATTCATTCATGTTTACATTTGTAGGATACAGCTCCACTTTGCCTCAAGCCGAGACTTCAGCACGACCTGCCAACAACAGCAACGACGACAGCAACGTAAGAAAAGGCTGGTCGGTTAGTGTGACTCACCGGGAGCAAGAGGACACACTTTTTGCTGACGGTAATGTCCGGTTCACGACGTTTTCAGCCGTTTACGAGTTGATTGTCTCAAGCTATCGCTAAGGAAAAGTCGGCATCATGTTACCATAGCAACAACACGGCACATATCCATACATATAAGTACAGCCGTTAGTTTTAGCTTCATATTTGCCTAATTTTTTAAGATACCGACCAACTGAAACGTCCAGACTGTGTCAAGAAATAAATTAAATGCGTTTCCTTTGATGACTTCACATGAATTCTGTACAAATTTAGGTTTCTGTTGTGTTTTTTTTCTTCTGTTTGTGAGTAAGCTAGCTAACACGCCGTGGTGTTACGACATATTTTGTGATTTTGTGACGTCAAGGTGTCATATAGTAATTTTTTCGTTTAAACTAACAGCTATCAGAAACGTTAACATCCACCAAAACAAATTTACAGTAGCCGGAAGTAACTTACCCAAGTACTGTACCTGATACTTGAGGCAAAGACTTGTTATTTGGCCCTATTGACCCCCGCTTTCATTATTTTCCCATGCACTCAGAAACCAACCAGTGCTCTAGAGCTGAAATACTAAGGTAGTTAATTTATTAGTCTATTGACAGCAAGAAGTCTGATAAGTGATTAAACATTAAAGTTTTTTTTAAGGAAAATGCCAAAATTCAATTTTGGTACAATACAATTTTAAAACAAATGAGCTCAATGTAAAATAAAATTATGAAGGTCTTAAAACTAGAAGACCAGGGCTACAAGATGGAGGATAGAGGACCCATTATAATTGCTGTTTTACTTCTAACAAATATTATGGCCAGTAGTGTATCGGTTTTCTGTACACCACTCTACTTTGTAAATATTTGGTCAATCAATCAGTCATATTGGTCAGTGTGATATCTAGGTTTAGCTTGTAGCTATAGTACCAGGTCACACTTAGTACCAACTAACTTTCCTCTGTTGGTCCCAAGTGTATTTTGTTTTTTTGTCAAGGTTTGTATTTGTAGATCACAGCAAAATATGTCATTGTAATGTATTCATTTAGTATTTATCTAGTGTCTTGTACAGTCAAGACATTAAAATCATACAGCCACAGCTCTAAAAACAACAGGATTAAATGGTGTTATTGTGTTTATTGTTCTGGTGTCTTGACAAGGTTTTAGCTATGGTCTATTTTCGGTTATGTGATGAATTTTGTTAATGTAGCCTTTTTTTTTGGTGTGTTTGTTACTAGTGGTTCAACAAATCAGAAAATAGTACACTAAGCTTGATTTTAAAAAAACGACAATTGCTCATCTTGGAGAGCAGGAATTGAAAACATTTCCAAATCACCAAGAATCACAATTTGTAAATACATTGCACAACACTGTACTTACAAGTCCTCCAAAGTAAACAGCATCATTGCCTTCCTCATTTAATAACCAGAGATATTCTTTTTTTTTCTACGCAAACAATTTCTCTTACCCTTATTTAATATCACTCCATAAAAAGGCAGATAAGTAAGTATGGAAGCGTGTAAGATGTCAACTAATGGTTAATTAATGTTGATTGACTGATTAATCAAGCAACCAGTGTTGGCCATTGTGTGTCATTCTTCCACCTCATTATCATCCAGCCTTGTTTTATCTGATTGATACCTGGTTGGCTGCCATGGCATCTTGGAAACTTAATATACAGTGTCTTGTTTGTCTGTTTTCAGTTCCTCTTTGCCAACTGTTTGATCAGCATTTTCCTTTCTGCCTGTGCTGTATATTTAATGTCTTCAATGGAAGGCAAAGCTTCAATCGAAGGTGCTCCATTTCACCTTGGCTAAGAAGATAGATGTCCAGACTGCTCTCTTACACCACACACTGCCGCAACACTTTTCAGCACAGATTTAAATTTAACAACTCGAGGTGTTGAAAAGCACTTCTCCTATTTCAGTGAACAAATATCAGGGATTATCCCTCTCTACTTGCTCCCTGCTGAGGTCACCTGATCATTTTCTCTCCATCATGTCAAGGGGGATCGGGTGTTTGTCCCCATAGTTTCTAATTGGTCACCAGATCCACCGCCGGGCCTGTTGCTTGACTGTGTAAGTCAATCTGAACTGAGCCATCCTTGTGATGATGCAAATCTACTGTGTCTCCAGAGGCAGACCGTGCATGAAGCTGAGATGTGGTTCTGTGGTTTGTCTACCGAGGAGGGTGACAGCGTCTTTAAGGGCTCTTAGAACGAAGATTCCTGGACCAACGAGGTGTGCAGGCAGACAGAAGGGGGCAGCAACTTCCATTGCCTTTATCCTCACAAATGTAGGCTTAACAATGCAGGTGAGTAACAGTCATTTCTCAAATAATGTTAGTGAGACTTGACAGTACAATTCAACAGTCCTGCAACAAATCCTACCTTCATGAAGGTTATAATGTTGAGTTTTCGTTGTTTAAGAAAGGTGTTGATTCAACTTCATGGTCCTTTTGGAGGCTGTAGTTTGTGCTGCATTATACCGAGACGTGTTTCTAATATTTTGTCCATCCATTTATATCAGTAAGGGCTGACTTAATGTTAGATTAAATTCAACAGTACCAAAAACTACAGCCTCCCCAATGACCACAAAGTTGAATCTACACTTCTTCAGGGCAGTTTCAACAAAAACTGAACTTTATAACCTGCATAAAAGGAGGATAAGACTGTATTAGTTTTAGCTAAACTATGTACCTGCCTGATTAGTGCCAAAAGTGTTGGTTAAGTTATCAATTAGTCAATGGAAAATGATCTGATATTGATTTTGATAATCCTTTTAGGTAATTTATCTTGTAAAAACAGTAAACATTTGTGTCCTACTGCTTCTCAAAAGTGCAATTATTTTCTGCCTCTTTGTCTCATCATTGCAAATTAAACAGTGAAAATCAGCAGTTTTTAATACATGATTTGGGCTTCGGTAACTTTATGTGCATTTATCATGATTATTGCCTTTTTGTTTAGTGCTGCAGTTTTTTCAAGTAATTTAAATAGTATTAAATGTCAGCATGGCGTGTCACCTGAACGTTGAATGCTATGTAGTGACATTTAGCAATTACCAAACTCGTTCTCATTGAGTCCAGTCATTGTTCGATGAGGACAGGTAAGACAAAGGTGTTATTCGTGTACCTGTTGTTGTTGCACGCTGAGGGACAACCTTGGAGAAATCCTTTGCGGGGCCGTAACTGTATCTGGGCTGAGGTCAGTGGGGCGTCTCGGCCCAATGTGAAGCTCACAGTTCAGGGCCAGGATTATCCAGATCACTGGATCAGAATACTGTTACCTAGCACCGTAACCTCCCACAGTGTACCTGGGATGTACCTCCTTAATGCCACCCACCCCTCCACCCCCCCAGTATTCTTCCACGGTCATTAGCAGGAATTAACTTGACCTCACCTTCACCCTACAAGACACCAGATAGGAGGCAGAGGCAAACAGCTGAGATGCTGCTGTGACGACTGGTAGCTGCTGTGCAGACGGACGTTTCCAGATAAAAACACAACGTTTTCAGTCTGTGATGTGTTCACACTGGAAGTGAGAAAATGAAATATACACATACCATACAGCATGCACACTAAATTCAATCGATTCAACAATCAGTCGAAAAGATATTTCATGTCGTATCAGTAATTGTTTACCTTGCTGACTCTACTTTTGCTGCTTCTTTTTCTATCAACATTATGAAAAGCAGTAGAATGTAAGTAAAGTGTTATACTGTATGTGCTTATTTCTGTTGTACCTTGGCTCTGCTTGGTGTTAGGATTAATTCCCCTCGCTATTGTTGTCGTATTAACCACTATTTGTATCCGTCCTGCCACAATAATTCTTGAATGCCAGTGTGTGACAGCGTGCTGACAGCCAGAGCACTCACCTGATGAGAGAAATGGAAACGGAAACATGATTCCATGCGCGCACTTACAGCATGTACTTTGTTCTGTTTGATTGAATTTCATTGAGAGGCTGTACAGCACATCCCATTAAAGAAGAACTATGTAAACGAGTAAATGAGTGTTGGAAAATGGAATGGAATAATTTGTTTTTTTGTCTACACTGTCATCTTAGTTTTTTTGCATTTGCTGATAGTAAAATGAGCACATTTGTCTTTGTTTTTGGCACATCCAGGATGGGTCTACCTGTGGACAGCCCAGACAGAAACGATGATGAACATAAATATGAGGGAGAGGGAGAAGAGGGCGAAAGCCAAACTGAGGCCTGCACCCTCACCCGCACCCCGCCGCCCATCACCAAGAAGAGGAGAAAATGCAAGAAGAGGTACTTTACTGCTGGAGCTCCTCCATTTGTACTTCTGCAGTTATTTCCCATTGCAGGTATATTAACCGCTGAGCACCCTGACAGTTATGATTTTATAACTTGTCCTGGAGGCTCTTAAGTTTTTGTTTTCTCATTTGTCCTCATCATATATGGGAAAAGGAAGATGAGTGTAATGATGCATTTGTAGGACCTTGCAGCAAAGCAGATGTCTGTCCCTCTCTCTGTCTCTCTTCTCTTCCAGATGACTCTGGATCAACCTCACCAACTGCAAATATGAAAGTGGTAAGTTTGGGACAAAGATGACTAAATTATAAATGTCTATTATTTTGTTATTTAGTGCAGATATCTAAGGTAATTTCTTTCTATTCTGCAGCATCTTTTCAGTACTTTTGTGTACTTTGGTCTGGAGCTGTTTTCCATTGTTTGGTCTGTGCCATGTTGTTCTGGTTAAAAGAGATCTTATTGCCACACAAGTTATTTTAATGTTCTTCTAACTTCGTGGCAACAATTTGGGTATGGCCCTTTCCTGTTTCAGCATGACCCCATGCAAAACAAGCAAGCACGCAAACTTTATTTAAGTGGCACCAAATTAAAAGCCAGATGGAAAAACCCTTTAACCTTTTACCTGTTTTAAAAATACCAAGGGAGTGGTAGAGATTCCACAGTTTAGGGTCATAAAAGCAGGAAGCAGCCTCACCAGATTTTGTGTTAAAAAAAAATTAGGAACTTTTAAAAAAAACATTTGATGTTTAATTTGCCTCAGTGCGACGAGCTGCTCGAAGATACGGCCTCAGAGAAGCGGTGGAGGGTGAAGACTGGACACTGTTTTGGACCGACTGCTCTGTGTCTCTAGACCGTGTTAAGGACATGAAGCGTTACCAGGTGTGTGACTGAATTCGCTCACACCAGCAGCCACATTACTGCCATTACCATATATGGCTAATTAAGCTGAATTCAACACTGTAAAATAATTGTCTGGTAATTCAATCTGTAGATCTGGAGATGGATCACGGAAGACTAGTCGTTCTGCTCTTTCAATTTGTAACATCTTTACATGTAATTTTGATTATCCTCAATATGTTTACCCATGAAAGTATTTTGGCTTGTAAAACATTTGCGATCTAATTGGGTGATTAAGTGTAGTTACTATTGAGCAAGTTAATACCAATGTCCTCCAGTCTTCTCTTCAAGTATGAATAAGGAGGATCAGTTTATTTTGTAATACCCTACTTAGCCCTGCACATAAAAATATGTAGTACCGTCCTCATATATTCACAGAATATTTCCCATGTAAACACAATTGTCTGTGTTTTATTTGTCTTTGCAGAAAATAAACCATTTCCCGGGGATGAGTGAGATCTGCCGCAAAGACCTACTGGCAAGAAACATGAACCGCATGCTCAAGCTTTTCCCCAAAGACTACAACATCTTCCCCAGAACGTGGTGCCTTCCTGCAGAGTCAGTTTGCACTTTTTGTTGTGAGCTTGCTCTTTTATTTTGTTCTTCTCAATGTGTCTCAGTATACTAACTCCTTATCTGATTGATTGTACTTTGCAGTTACAGTGACTTCCAAGCTTACACCAGGGCCAAAAAAAACAAGACATATATCTGTAAGCCAGACACTGGTTGCCAAGGCAAAGGGATCTTCATCACCAAATCAAGTAAAGACATTCCCCCTGGAGAACACATGATCTGCCAGGTTTACGTCTCCAGGGTGAGGGTCTATTAAACAACACATACAACACCTACACAAAAACACACACAGTTGTAATGTTTTTAACAAATGCTTTTTATTCCCCAGCCTCTCATTATTGACGGGTACAAGTTTGACTTGCGTATTTACGTGCTGGTGACGTCATGTGACCCATTCAGCATATTCATGTTCAAGGAGGGGCTGGCCCGCTTCTGCACCACACAGTACAACGAACCAACGCACAGCAATGTGGTGAGAGATGTTAAAGGAAAAAGTCTGGTGATATTCTAGATTTTACCTATGGTCAGAAAATCTCATGTACAGACTCAAACCAACAATATGTTATATCAAACATGTTATATTAAACTTGACAACTCGTCCCTCAGAGTGTCCAATGCTCAGAACCAATTGACTGGCCTTTGGACTTATCTCAGTCAGCGGTTACCTCATAACTTATTCATAATTTACAATTTATTGATTTATACTTAAAGGTAAAATTTTAAACTCATATCCTTTCATATTTCTTTACAATATATATACATATATTATAGTATAAGGACATAGTTTTATATTTTCTGTATATATTTATCTTTATTTTCATCATATGTTCTACTTCATATTCTCCATTCCTTGCTGAAGGAGCAACTGTAACTCAACCTAATTTTCCCCCGGGGATCAATAAAGTATTCTGATTCTGATTCTGATATTGAGCCTGACATATTATATCTATTCTTTATTCTTCTGCCATTGTTAATCCTCTGTTGATAATAGTCCCCAATAGATATACCATTTCCTCCTGTGTCAAGCTGTTTTAGGAAATTACAGATTTTTTTGTGTGACCCATTTTTAAAGTTTTATGTCTTCCATTTCCAGTTTTGACATCTTTCTTAAATGATAACTCACTTATTGAAATTGTCTTTTGATCAACTTATCAGTTCAGCTTATTAAGTCGTTGCAGCTCTAATAAGAAACTGTCAGTAAGTTTTTGACTGCAATTCAAAATGTGTATTCCTTTCTTTACTGTGATGTACCCGTCCTGCCTTGTTTCTCTGATGTTAGGAAGATGTGTGCATGCATCTCACCAACTACTCCATCAACAAGCACAGTGAGAATTTTCTCCGTGACGAGGACACGGGCAGCAAACGGTAAAAATATCCTGTAGCTGATGTCTGTTGTGTAATATTATTAATACTCTTAAAATATCACATTTGTCTTCGTGTAACTCAGCATGTTTCGTGTTGTTTTCTTGCGTAGAAAGCTGTCCACCCTGAATAAACACCTGGAGTCCATCAGCTGCAACACAGAGAAGCTGTGGAATGACATTGAGGACGTGATCATAAAGACTCTGATCTCCGCTCACCCCATCCTCAAACATAATTACCACACGTGCTTCCCCAACCACACCACCGGCAGCGCCTGCTTCGAGATCCTGGGCTTCGACGTGCTGCTGGATCACCGCCTCAGACCCTGGGTGCTGGAGGTGAAAGACCATGACACCTTAGTTTAATATACTGTATATCAGCCATAAATATGCAGACCAGTTATTTTTGTTTTAAAGTTCTTAACAGGCTCCTATATTAAATACAGTTCAGCTAAGCTTTTAATGCCTTAATATTTCCCCGTTGTAAAACACCTTATTTCACACAGTCTGACAGTATCATACATATCCTCAATCAGCTTGTTCCAGCTCTTTATTGAAGCTTTATGATATTTACACTCAGTAAAATATTCAAACGCAGACCTCCATGTTTTTATGGCTATCACTCTATCAAATGGAAATATTGCAGATGTTTTGTGCAACATTTTATACATATTTTTCCCAACTTTAGACGTGTTTCATATCTTTGGATCTCCACTAGAATTCAAAGCAAATATTTGTGGGTTGAACAGTGTTAGGCCGCACAGCAGTAGTTTGTAGTGAGGTGTAAAGAGTAAAAATGTTACGCAGAAAATTGATTATCATATTAGATGTATAATCAGACATGTCTAATGTTTTTACATGTGTGTCAAGGTTAACCACTCCCCGAGTTTTACCACCGACTCACAGCTGGACCGGGAGGTGAAGAATGCGTTGCTGTACGACACCCTGGTTCTCATCAATTTAGGTGCCTGCGACCGCCGCAAGATCACCAAAGAGGAGAGACGCAGGGTGAAGGACAGGCTGCAGCAAAACCGCTCCAGAGAGGCCAGGTATGGTCCTGTCAGACGCAAATGGCGTGTGAATGTTTTTCCAAGGTCATACATCCATTGTGTAGGCTTCCTGTAGACATACCGTACTGTATGCAGGTGACTGTTACTGCGTGTGTGTGTGTGTGTGTGTGTGTGTGTGTGTGTGTGTGTGTGTGTTTTACCACCAGGTCGGAGGAGCTGCGTCAGTGCCAGGCGGCCACGGTGGAGCAGATGGAGAGATATGAAGCCAAACACCTGGGAGGCTTCAAGAGGATCTACCCCAGAGAGGGAGGAGAGAAATACGACAAGTACTTCAAACACAGCAGCTCGCTCTTCCAGGAGACGGCAGCGTCCAAGGCCAGAGAGGAGTGTGCCAGGTACCTGCGGCGCGCGGTCAACATATTCAGTACAGTTCAGTAAAGAGATTAAGCTGTTAGTGATGGACAGGAATCTTTTATTTTGGACTACATGGGGTTGTGTATCTGCCAGATCTCATCACATCTGACAGATCAGTTAGTTGACTGACAGAATTAACAATTCAAATATATCTATCCAATCAGGAACCTCAGAAAAACAAATGTTAATCTGATCCACTTCACACAAAAACATACATTTGCATAACCCAACTAATTTCTCCAAAGATAGTATCCCTCACACCTCCTTATACCAATGTTTCCACTGAGGGAACATCTTTACAAATACTAGAGTTAAGAGTCTTTCTTCCTATATATAAATAATATTACAATTAGCTTTGCATTATTAAAGGGGTGATAAATCCTTTAATCACTTTCACTTTTCTTTAAAATGTTTGTATCTTTTTTTCCAGAATATATGTGCACATATAACAATTTTTGATTAACAATCAATACACTGATTAATTGATTAAATTAATTATCAAGCAAAAATGCTTAGCATTTTGCTCGCAAATGTGAGAATCTGCTGCTCTGTCTTCTATCATTATGAATTCAATGTGTTTTCTCTGCCCATTACTATTGGTTGTTAATAATGCACGAGATCTACAGTATTCACTATAATAAGTGTTATAGAAAAATAGATAGTTATAAAACATGTCTGGAGGGATCTTCATGTGCAGCAGAAAGGACAAAGGGCTCAGCTCTGTTCCGGACCAGAATTCAAACGAGGCTGAAAGAATATAACATAAAGGCAGAATTAGAGATGCAGACTGTAGGTATGGCTGATTTAAAATAAACCCGGGTGGTGGTGAGCTCATGCTCCTTGGAATAATATTTATTTTCAACAAACAAACTTTTACATATTTGAATGTTCTTTGGTGCAGGCTTGTTCTTCTTTTCTTTATTGTTATTTAAAAAATACATTTTGATAACAATAGTTTTAGTTTTAACTTTAGTATCACAGTAGTGAAAGGAGAAAAAAAATTAGTACAGAAACAAAGATATTTGTACAAGATATTTGTAATTGTGGAAATTAACTAAATGCATTTACTCAAGTCTTGTACTTAAGTACAATTAAGTTTACTTGGTGATTTGGGATTTTGCAGTTTAAACCGCTCAACAATACATAGAATACAACAGTAAAAGGCTACTTGCACATTAATTCATCAGTAATAATAATCCTATAGTATAATATATATGCATGTATAATGCATATGTGGGTGAAAACATGTCAAAGAAGACAATATAAAGATTAAAAAAAGAGAAATGGATTTAATTAGCACTAAATGATCTAAAATTATTTCACTTTATATCAGAGAGTTGCTGACGTTTCTGTGTATTTGTGTTTTCAGGCAACAACTGCAGGAGCTGCGTCTGAAGCAGGAGCAGAGGGAGAGAGACCAGATGGGGGGTCGGAGGAGAGACTTGCAGGGGGAGACAGCAGGGGAGAGAGTCAAACCACAACGAGCATTAACACAACCCCCCACTTCTCGCTGTGACTGTGACCCAGAGGCGGTGAGGCAGCTTCGTTAAAGATGCAGTATCCACATGAAACCACAAGAGGGAGACGTACAGCCTCTGGCCTATGATGAATGGTTCATATTCTGCCTGACCCCTTACAGTCAGAGTAAATGTATATTTACCCAATTTAGATTAGCTAGAATAATATTCCTGCAGATAACTTTTATTGGATGTCTCTCATTTCAAATTCAAATATGTTTTATTGTCAAGACCGGAAGAGCGAACAGTGTTATCAAGGTTATCCAGTGACAGTAATTGCTAATATATTGTAAATACATACTAGTGGGTACATATACAGTAAGGCAATAAAAACAAATTGAATCAAATGCCTCTATGTGTCTCTGCAGCCCCCTCTGTCCAGTCTGTCAGTGGATCCTGAAGCTGCAGGAGTCCAAAAAGAGAAGCAGGAGAAGGAGAGGGAGGAGGAGGAGGAGGAGGCAGATATAGAAGAGCAGGAGCGGGTGGAGGCTCTGCTCCAGAGGAAGAAACTGCTAAAGGACCTGGGGGTGGTGGACCTGATCCACCAGCTGCTGCACGGGTGGACAGAGGGAGGGGGAGTCCTGCAGGACGCCTGCACCCACCAGCAGAGTAAACAGACTCAGCAGAGACAACAGCAGACAAAGGTAAGACCCGACTACAGGTGATGTTTTCACCTTTGATGTGTCAGCCAACATGAAGACATTGACAGCCTGTGTGGTTTTCATGCAGCATTAAGTATGGTCTCAGTTTTCACTTGTCTGTTTTTCATTAAATGATCATTTTATTTACTTTACCCTCCAGTCACTTTATTTTTCATTTCAGTTGGAGTCTTTGGCGCAGTTTTCCCACAGGACGAAGCAGCAGCAGCAGCAGCAGCAGCAGCAGCCCTGCACTCAGATCTCACGGCAGGTACATGACCACAGACACCAATCTAATCAAAACAATCCCATATTCTGTCACATCTGGTTTATGTAAAGAAATAAGGAAATAAGGAATGTAAGATGCCTTACCCATTTAAAAGGTAAAACAGAAATAATCAATTCCGATTCAGTTGCTTCAAAAACATCCTGTAAGTGACTTAAACTTTTTTTTAAGAAGAAAAAAAATAACATTTTCTATATTTTTTGGCATTTTCACACTTGTAGCTGGGGCTGTAACTAACAATTATTTTCATTATTGATTAATCTGCTGATTATTTCCCTATTAATCTTTCAATCTATATATAAAGTGTTTAAAAATAATGAAAGATGCCATTTACATTTTCAGAGTCCACAGTGACATCTTCACTTTGTTTGTTTTGTCCAAAATTAAAATAAAGACAATTCAATTTTCTGTCATATGGCAAAGAAAATCCAGATATTAGAATATAATATATAAGAGAATATTTGACATTTTTGCTTGAAAAAAACAACTGAAACCATTAATCATCAAAATAGTTTCAGATTACTTTTCTTTCAATCGACTCTCATGACTCATTATTCAATGACTACTCACTGCAGCTCTACTTGAAACATTCAATGTTTTTCCCAGAGGCCGACAGTTCATGCTGTAGTTCAGTTGGCTGAATTGTGCAGAATTGTTCCAGTGTAAATCCAAATGTATCACAGTTAATTTAAAGCTGCTCTGTGGATAAACAGCATAAAATAACTGTCAACGAATGAAAACGTATTAACAGTTTAAATTCAGCTGAGAATACCAGTGTAGATTTGCTGTGCTGAATAATTATTATGACATGGAATTAAAATGACATAATATCACCGCTGTGCTGCAGCACGCCCACTCCCACATGACTCAGCAGCGTTTGCTCAGGCCCACGATCGACCAGAGGAGCCTGAACGAGTCCAGCTGCCTGCAGCAGGAGTCCAAGAGCCTCAACAGAGCGGGAGAAATACGAAGGACCATCAGCGCCCAGCGGATACACTGGCCAGGTAAACGCATCTCCACACGCTTCTCGCTGTGATTTGACAGAAATCACCTCAATGCAGCAGCAAAATGCAGGTGAACTGTGTCTTTGGATGTGACTTTTTTTTTTTTTGTTGTTGGTTTTTTCTTGAGCTTTAACAGAGTATCACAATCTCCTGGGTTTTTCTCACCTGCACAATCAGTATTTTGCTGCTGTTTTCCCCTATTTGTTGCATGTTTTTTGTACAAAATCTATAAATAAAAAAATGTATTAAATGTTTTCGGCTCTATCTTCTAAAAACAAAACTGGCTTGTGATTAAAAATACCAAAATACGTTTTCCATTCATTTAAATTTTAAAGTGTGAGGAAATAGCACTTACCATTTTCCATCACATTCACCTACAACAAAGATTAATATAATTCCGCTTCAGTAATTAGTTTGCACCTTTTAATTCAGTCACACAGCTCTTATTATTACTGTTTTCTCTTGTTTAATAATAGAAGAGTTGTGGGAATCACAGATCACTGCAGAGTTTCCAGAGAGTAGCATTATTAAACACATAATTAAAAACAACTGAAAACTAAATGAACTTTTGCAGTGTTCTTGTTTTGTGTATATTTATGGTTAGATTTTCTTTGTTTTTTCCTCCATCAGTCAGCGGCTCTCCGGCCGTCAGGCAGGACAGCAGGAGCAGCTCCTACACCGACACCCGGTCCCGTCCCAGCATCCCGATCGTAAACCACGTCCCTAAAAGAGGCCTGCGCTGCGCCTACATGTCCCATGACCCCGCTGCCCTGCAAAGCCTGCTCGTCATCTCCACTCGAGCCCCGCTGGTCAGGAGGCCTGGCTTCTCCCACATAGTCCGAAACTCCTCCCGCAGGGCCCCCCAACACAGCAAAGGGCAGTGAGGAGCAGGGACCGCCGACCTCTGAAACCCCCAGCTAGGAGAGTCTAGAGCTGCTGCAGGCCGACGCTCTCACACTGAAGCTACTCCAGATATTTAAACCGATTTTAGACAAACAGGACCTGAGGAGAGCTGGAGGTAGAGAGGCCTTAAACTGTGATAACACACAAACACACTGTGCCTGTGATGAATGCCTCATGTTTATAGATAGATTTTATATCTGGACACCTGCAGTTAACGCTGCTCCGCCACTGCACAGTATCAACCCGCAGCTCTGCAGAAACTACATTATGACTTTCTACATTTTCTACCCACTGTGTGTTTTCACATATTTGTCATATTTTTGCTCTGCGGATGAATCATCTCAAACAAACCTCATCTTTAGTGCCAAAATAAAAGCACAGGCCTCATTTAACACATTATGGAACATGTGTGTGATTCATATCTGCACATTTCCTCAGAATCTATAAAGTCATTGATTATTGGGTTTTGATTTGAGATTAAATTTCTACAGTGAAATCAAATTAGCTTTGATTCATGACTATTAAAGCCTTACTAATTAATATTACGATTCAATTTGAAAATAAACATTTAAACTGAGGGATATTAGAAATAAAAGCCTGCTGCTTTTTATCTGAAGGGAATATGTTTGTGTTGTCAAGTATTAAAAATAACTTTATTTGCACTGGTGGTCAATAAAATAGATTTTTTTTTACCTGCGAAAAACGATTGCAGTGCAATTCTTTTTTTTATTTTTTTGATTCCTATTTATTATTTATGATTTTATATTAAAATATACATTTTAATTATTATTTTATCTTTATATCATTCATTTTTGCTGTAAAGTTGTTAATTGTTCGCACCTGTGTGTGTGGTTTCATCTCGACACTTTTCAGTTTGAGTTGAAGAGGCCATAAAGTTTTACAGCATCTCTGCGTCCGGTTTCTTTGTTTTGGTCTCAAACTGAAAACACAAAGAAACAAAAACTACTTTGCAGCTTTAAACTATGAGAGAGGAAATTCTCCACAACAATACAGCGTGGTGTGACCTGAGAGAAATGTCTACACGTTTAGTAAAGATTTTTTTCATATCGCAACAATTCAAAACTGTGCAGAAATATTAATGTTTTTATCGTTATATGTAAATTATTATCGTGCAAACGAAACAGTGTGTCATCACGTGTCCGGTCTATGAGACTTAAACTGATCGATTGATCTGAATCGAAAGAGATTTGATTAAATATATTTTATGAAGCATTAAAGGCCTCACTGCAGACGACAGATCAAGTTTTGCTTCTTTTTTTTCTTTTTTTTTAAATATATATGATTAAAATATTACAAAAACAGGACAGATGACAGACGTGTTTGGCTTTTCTGAAACCCACAGGCCTACAGAGAAAAATTAATACCCCTTTATTAGTCTGTTCCTTCATTAAATTAGATTTAGGAATGATAATACAGATATAAAAACATTGGCCTAATCGTTTATTGTATTTTAAACTCTTATTTCTATATTTATGGAACAAGAAAATGCGCATTTTAAGGAACAGACATTTGGAGTTTGTGACTCTTGGAGGACAGAAAACCAAAGCGCAGGGGGGAAAGTGTTGCGTTTGTGAAGCATCTCAGGAATTTATGGTTTTATTGCGTCTATAAATGTCGGAAATCCTCTTTGTGCCAAGTGAAAAAGACCAAACCAAAACGGAAATAGCCATAAGAACTAACAATGAGGAGAAATACGTTTTTTAAAGAATTAATTTCAGCCTGACTATAGGCTCCGCGTCGCTTTAAAACGGGAGTTTAATTTTGTCCTGATAATCTTCAGAGAGAAAAGTTCAGTTTAAAGTTTCTGTGACCTTAAATTCCCCCTGAGGACTGCAATCACGATTTCCATCTCTGGCCTGTATATGGTCAATCCCAAATTGATCTGCAGTCACTAGAGGAAATCGTCCATTCTGACAGATCCTAATAGGATTTAATGCAGAAAAAAAATCTTTTAGCCTGAAACCACGTTATTCAAGCACAAAAAAACTCAATCTTTGGCGTTTCACGTTTTGAGATTACGCGATTCCTTTGGCGCGTATTCAAAGTGAAACAAAATGACAAGACAAGGAACATAAACTTAAGGATTTAGAAGGTAAATATTATATCATTTAAATCCTGGATGATAGTTCTGTTGTGGTTACAGGACAATAAGAAGCTGTACAGACCTTTTGCGTCACCTACAAACCAGAGGCTGGACCAGAACCAAGTGCACCATCCAGTACAATGTCAACCTCACCAAAATCCTCCTACATTCCCACTTCCTAACACTTTCCCTCTCACGCAGCATCAAACTCAAACATCTCGGGGCCTTGGAGAAAATAAAGATGGCGATGGGAAAGCATGTCTTAAGCACAAAAACGGCTGCTGTTTATGAAAATTTACAACTTTGCCATGGAAGTTTACGACTCGCGGGGCTCCAGGATTGGTCGCTGCCGGTCATGTGGACAGCAGGAATGGGAACTTATTTCCCATGAGGTTATATTGCAGCTGCTGTTTTTCCACCGCTCATTCACTTAACACTAGTAACACAAGCTTTTTTCTTGGCTCTGTGTATATGCATTACGCGTGTGTCGTGTTGTTTTGTGAGACGCGTGCGTAATTTTCCAAAAAAAAAAAAATCCAAAAAAAACAATTGGGCGATGGAGCCTCTGCGCGATGATGCCTCGGCGTGTGCGCCATGTTAATGTGGCTGCACTTGTGCAGCTATATGTTCGTGAAAATGAGGGATCAGCACACCCCTGGATGATGATGATGATGGTGATGATGGTGGTGATGATGGTGGGATTACTTTCATGAAATCACTTGAACAAAGTGGGGAAAAAGAGACAAGAGAGGAAGCGAGAGGAGCTTGAGCAGGAGTGGCACCCACACTGGAAATGATGGATTATCAACAAAAGGTAAGGGCACCGTGTTTCTAATATAGCAGCGA
This sequence comes from Seriola dumerili, assembly GCF_002260705.1. NCBI lineage: Eukaryota > Metazoa > Chordata > Actinopteri > Carangiformes > Carangidae > Seriola > Seriola dumerili. The sequence continues at coordinate 2,456,299 of NW_019174323.1, forward strand.
TTAACTGAGCACAAGTGCGCCGCTGCAGCTCTGTTGTGCCTGACCTGTCATTGTAGGGCCTGATGTTTATATTACTGGGAATGGGAAGATTAGTCTGCAAGAAATGGCAATTATCCAGTCCAAACCCTTTTTTTTTTTTTTCTTGCGTTGTGTGAGCGATTCACAACCAGTTGCTGCTCTGTCTGCGTTTAACCCCTGAGAGGCTGCAGCGCCGGAAACAAACCGCAGTGTCTGACCTGAAAAAAATGAGTGAAAACAGCCACATTTTGTCAGTTTGGTCAAACTGGATGTTATACAATGATGACTGGTTTCGGCTGCAGGCCAGACAGGCTTGACTTTGATGATGATGATGATGATGGTAATGATGATGGTGAGGCAAGGCCTATGCTACAGCTGTGACGCCTTTTTCTTAAAAATCACCAACATCTGTTTTTTTTCCTCTGCTAACAGGTTTTTATTCTATTCTATCTTATTTTAGATGATTTGATTTGGTCGTTTTATTCTGAAAAACGCGTCAGCAGTCTTTTAGGTTGAAACTGTGCGGCGCTGTCTGCTCCTCGAGCGCTTTCGCATCCGTTTTTCCACATTTTTTTATTATCTTTAAACAAATATTTGCTCCGAGTGTGGCTTTATATAAATATATGGAGCCAATAATCCATATATTAAACATTTTGTTGGATTTCCGGCGCATCTGTGGCGTTTGTGTGTCTAGTTCGACGCTGCAGTTTTTGTACAAGAACGTCATGTGACAGAAATACAGGAGATTTCTTTCTCATATTTCTGTCAGTACATATGTTGAATCAGTGTTTGTTTGCACCGTCCAGACTGGCCAGCTGTTGTCATGCAGCTGCAGATGTTGCGGCCTGGCTGAGAGGCGCCACCGTTCACATATTCAAGCCAAAAATGAAGATTTTATAATTCTAATGTTTAGATGTAAATGTTTTCGAAACAGATATTATCAAAATATTTTTTTTTTTACTTAAAGAGCTTCAGCGAAACTAAAGATGATATCAGAATTAATCATTTTTACTGAGGCACTATCATACAAATATTTATTTTTCTGTCTAATTCATCCAAAACACTGTAACAAAATGAACACCCTCGTTATTATTATTACAACACACTGCTTTATTTCCATATTTCAATTTACTTTTCATTCAATAAGGCAACTTCTCTTAAAGAGGAAAGCTAATTAAATAGACATTGTCTAAATGGAATTATAATGATCATAAATATTAATTATGACGTTTAATTTAGCAAATTTCATATTTTTTTGCGCGAAAATCCTGGAAAATTGTTTGATTAACTCCAAAAAGGGAGGGATTTAACTGCTCTAGATTTTGGGGTCATTAATAATAGGAAGCAGCTAATACTAACTGGTGCATAATGATAACCATAATAATGTATATAATACCACATAATATAGGCTAGCTACTAATATTAATATTAACATTTATTGATCTGCTTAATTATTGCTAAATACGGATATTGATAGATGAGTAACTCATGATTCAGGTAAATACTGAGACTTACATCATTTATACTTACACAGTTTTTTATTAAATGTGAAACTATGGTGTCCACTTGAAGGTGATGATGGTGATGACGATGATGATGATGATGTGTGTGTGTGTATGTGGAAGCGCGTGTCCTCCCTCCTGCTCTCCTGCACGTCTTCATGGACTGGATGGTGATGGCTGGAGATGGATCAGAGATCAGGACGAGCTCACACCTTTTATAAGAGTAAAAAAAAAAAAAAATCATCATTATTGACGCAGATCTGGACTGAATCAGACTTGGAGCAGGATCTGTGGCGGCTGCATTAAGAACACAGCGGTTTATTGTGTGTGTTTGTTAGTTACAGTCGATTATTTTAAAGTAGATGGAAGTGAAAGCTGGAGGCAGAGGAAGAAGCTCAGAGAGGATGATGATGTTTCCCAGTAATTTGTGCGTAAAAGGAAATAATGCGCAGAGTGTTTGGCGCGTCATTGCGATGTTTTTTTCCTTCCTCTTTCTTTTTTTTTTGCATTTGAATTTGCATGTGAGAGTGTGTTTGTGTGAGAGTGCGTTTGTGTGCAATATGAGACAGAGAGGAAGGAAGAGTTTGTGCACGCATGCTTGTTTAAGTGTGTCTGTTTCCCTGGACTGTATTTGCATAAAAGGAACTGATGTGTTCTTTCACACACACACACTTCATACATGTAGTGTGTTGGTTCTGTTCTCTCTTTTTTTGGGTGTATATGTATTTCTATGAGTCGCAGCATCTCTGTGAGTGTGTGCGTGAACGTGCGTAAAGACCGACAGACTCGAGCGCTTCATTTCGATTCACCGGGGACCCCTGCGCGCAACAAGAGCCCCCCATGGGTGCAATAGTGGAAGCACAGACGGCGGTGATTGGCCAGAGGTTGATCAGATGGTACACTTCCCCTCTGTATTCAGTGGCACCTCACAACCCCCCCTCTCAGCAAAAACCAAATCTCCGATAAAGTAATGGCAAAACCACTTGGACTATAAAAGACAACAAATCATATTCCTCCGGAGTATATACACCCCGTTGTCCACCCAATGAGTTCCTATTTTGTTAACTCAACTTTTCCCGTGTCTCTACCGGGAGGACAGGACTCTCTCCTGGGTCAGATACCGTTATATTCCTCGGGATACACCGATCCGTTAAGACACTACTCCAACGCGGCCACATATGGAGCAGCCAACATGCAGGAGAAGGTTTACCCGGCGTCCTACTACCAGCAGACGGGCGCGGCGGCCGCGGCCATCTACGGCCGGGCCGGCGGCGGAGCTGCCTGCGACTACAACCCGGTCGGGACTTTCTACAAGGACGCGGAGGGCTCGTGCGCTTTCTCGAGCCGCGAGGACCAGCCGCTGTTTGTCACTCAGGAGCATCAGCAGCGCAAAGCGGAGTGCCCGGAGCAGACTGTCAGTATGAGCAGCAGCATCGACGACAAGTCCTCCACTCTCATCTACCCGTGGATGCAGAGGATGAACGCCTGCTCCGCCGGTGAGTACGAACCTTTGACTCTGTTGTTGTCACGGTGCCCGGAGGTAAAAGAGCGCAGGAGTGCATGAAGTGAGCGTCCCGAGCCTCAGAGTTACCTGTCAGCTGCGGACAGCTTCAGACCCACTCTCACATTGAAACAGCTGAACATTTACAAAGAGCAAACTGCACGGAGTGATGATTAGAGGAAAGTAAGAGTTTGTGATTACACTGATTGCGCACAGATCTCCATGCGCCTTCAGGGCTTTGGCTACTACATCATCACATACATACACGACCACCGTGCACGCACACATGCACGCACGCACATACAGACTGGGCCTAGAGCTCTCAGCCTCTTGTCACATGGCATCTCCAGACTGGGCCTTTTTCAGAAATACAACAACACATTATATATAATAACTATTAAAAAAATCTTAATTTCACTATAAATGTCAAAAAAACAAAACATTATTTAGTTGAACTCTGACTCTGCATCTCTATTGTAGTGTTACAGAACAATATAGTGTTGTTATAAGAGAGAAAATACACCATGAGGTCACTTTTACGCACCACATTATTACCATTATGAGCTAGCCTACATTAATGGCATCATTTAGGAGAGTTTTTTTTAATTGAATATATGTAGAGATCATTATAATATCACTATAAGGCGTGCCATGAGCACAATAAAGAGATATATGATATTATAGAATATATGATTTAGAAAATGAATATAAGATAGAGAGAGAGCCATCCACAGATGTGTGCGTAACTATAAGAAGAGAGTTTTAAAGGATACATTTTAAAATATATATACAGTAAAGTACAGTTAGTGACTCTTATAATTTACTACTTTATGCACAGCTAAATATTATATCTGTATGTTATAAGTCTGTGATTTAGAGCTGCATTACACTGAATTACCACTTTATTGTATTTTTTCAGATACACCACTACAGATTTTGAGTGCAATTTCAGGTAGACTCTTCTCCTACACTTTGGAAATTCACACGAGACAAAACATTTAATTATTAACTGATGAATTAATTTCCTTGTTTCCAGGTCCATTTGGCAGCAGTGGCCGCAGGGGCCGACAGACCTACACCCGCTACCAGACTCTGGAGCTGGAGAAGGAGTTCCACTTTAACCGCTACCTGACCAGGAGGCGCCGGATAGAGATCTCCCACGCCCTGTGTCTGACGGAGAGACAGATCAAAATCTGGTTTCAGAACCGCAGGATGAAGTGGAAAAAGGAGAACAAACTCCTCAATCCCTCAAAGACGCCCGAGGAGGAGGAACAGGCAGAGAAGAAGAGCTAAAAGAAAAAAAAAAAAAAAAGAAAAAGAAAAAAAAAGGACACTGACAGAGAGGCATGTGTGTGTGTGTGCGCGCGTGTGTTTGTGTGCACACTCCCAGAATAAAAATGATGTATTATTTCTTTGTAGATAAAAGTGCTCCGAATCACATGTTAGAGACGTGTAGAGTGATAGACTTTGAGTATCTGCACGGTAACAGTGTCTGCATTAGGTTAAAATCAGGTCCTCCTCTGTTTGTCCTTGTGCTTGTGTCTTTATTTAGGGGACTATGCAAAAATCCGCCAAAATGTAAATAATTTTTAGTGTTTAGTTTTTGAAAATGTTGTTACCTCATTATCATAGGCCTACTGAGTTTTATTATTATTATTATTATTATTATTATTATTGTTTTCCTCATGACATTAAAAGAGGCTTCGTCCTTTACTGTACATCTTGTGCTGTAGTTGTTCTATAATAGTCTAGGCTTGTTGTTTACAGCTGTGCCATCAGCAGCTGAATTTGTACAGATGAGAAATGTTACATGTTATTTATTGTTGTTCACCATGTGTTCAATGCACATCTGGATATTGTGTGCAATATTTTGTTTAGGAAATTGTACATAGAAATAAAAGCTTTTTGATGTATATTGGAAACTCTTGTGGTGTCATTCATGCTCAAGACAAAAATCTCATTATTATGAATATTATGAATATTTTTTAAAAATTCGTACAGGGAGCTGTGCTGCTTCTAAAGTCACAATAAACCTATAAATTCACATAAAACCAGAGTAAAGATTTAAATAATTTCCTGTTTGACACTGTGCGCGTTAACCTGCCAACAGTGCGGCTGATAAGTCTCTGTTATGTGTTACCTGAGCCTTTTGTGGCCTATATTATCAGTGTGTTACATAAATGATGGATGGCTCCGGGGCCCTGACAGCGCGTCCCGGCGGAGCAGTACCACCTCTGTCCGGAAGATGGCGCTCTCTGCCCGCACGGCTCTCGGGGGCGCAGCGGGGAGGCACCATTGACTGGAGCCTAACGACCATTATTTCGTCATCATTTGTAACCATGGAGCATGAATTACCTCTTGAAGTCATCAGTGAGGATTTACGACTGGTCAACAAAGGCACGTGATTCCCGAACGCTCTCCCATATTTGGCCGCATACCTGGCAAAGTACAGTAGGGCTTCATTGCTTATAATTCATGATTGCATCCATAAATCGTGCAAGCACACAGGATTATAGCGACAAAGATCTACAAATCGAGGCTTTAAAAATCCAAGCAAATGAGCTCTTACTTTGTAAACTCGTTCTCAGGGCGCTATCCAAATGGCTCCGACTATCAGTTACTAAATTATGGGACTAACGGCGCTGTGAGCGGCTCCTTCAGAGACCCTGGCACCATGCACTCCGGGTCTTTCGGCTACAACTACAATGGCATGGACCTAACCGTGAACCGCACCAACACCGGCAGCCACTTCGGTGCCGTGAGAGAGGATGCCCGGGGATTCGGGCCGGACGCCCGGTACAGACAGACACCCAACTGCTCGCTCTCGTCTCCAGATCCGGTGCCGCCGTCGTGCGCCTCGGCCAGCCGGGAGCCGCTGGAACTAAAAAGCCCCTCTCCCCAGTCTGACCGGGGCACGACCTCGAGCGGCAACACGCTCAACAAAAGCAACAGCGCTCATTTCACGGAGATAGAGGACGCCACCGTCGCCTCCGAGACCGAGGAAGGCGCGCACAGCAGCGGCGGCTCCAGCACGGCGACTCGGGCGCAGCAAAAGCAGCAGCAGCAGCAGCAACAGCAGCAGCAGCAGCAGCAGCAGCAGCACCAGGAACCCAACGCCACCTCCTCTACTCCCACATCAAATGATTGCCAAACACCACAAATATTCCCCTGGATGCGGAAACTGCACATAAGCCATGGTATATTTACACATCTAATAATATTTAGTTTTGAAGGGTGTCACGCCGGCGGTGTCATAAATCTGTCAGGTGTTGCATGAGTGAGCAGTGCTGGTGTGGATGACTGGGGGGGAAGAAAGGCAGTGTTTGTAAAGTCTTTCTGGGACTGTTTGCTCTCGGTGGGGTCCAGGTTAACTGCCGCTGGAGCCTCACAGAGGATGGTTGGTGAAATGTGGATTTAGGCTCTTTTTTTTTTTTCTTTTTTTTTTTGGTCAAATGTGCTGGTGGTGAGAGCTGGAGATAAGAACAGGGCAGTGATACCCGTGTTGTTATGTGTCGTGTTGGTTGCATGCATGCTTCCTTACTGCATCAGCTCATTTCATGTTGTGACCCCTCCAAAAAAAAAATAAGTCCAGCAGCCAAAAACCTCCTCTACTCCTCTAACCCCCCCCACCCCCCCCACCCCCTTGTCTCTTCTCTTCTTCTTGTTGTTCAGTGCGGTTGCTAATTGTCTGGATTTTCTGTAAAATTGTAGATATGACTGGACCTGATGGGAAAAGGGCCCGAACTGCGTACACCCGCTACCAGACGCTAGAGCTGGAGAAAGAGTTTCACTTCAATAGGTACCTAACCAGACGGCGGAGGATAGAGATAGCCCACGCCCTGTGTCTTTCCGAAAGACAGATCAAAATCTGGTTTCAGAACCGCAGGATGAAGTGGAAGAAGGACAATAAACTGAAAAGCATGAGTCTTGTAACAGGAGGCAGCGCCTTCCACAACTGAATAACTTTTGGGGAGAGTAAAAATAATAATAATTAAAGAAAGAAAAAGAGGAAAAAAAAAGAGAAACAAAGAAAGAAAGAAAGAAATCCATGAGTACTGTAAAGCTATTGAAAGCGCAGCACCTTCCAGCATGCTATTGTGATAGAAAAAGAAGTATCCTGTGGTCTTAAAATGCCATTTTTAGTTTACTGTTGTTGTACTATGATAGCTTAGATGTCCTATTTGGAAAAAGAAGATGTAAATATTACTGGGGGTATTAACTGTCCATGCTCTTTGCTCTGTCTTTATCTCTCTTGAAGGTGTTTAAACTTGAGCTCTTTATTGTAACTTCTTGACGGTCTAACAGGAGTAAAATTCATTGTACAGTTACACACACTCTCACACACACACACACACACATACACACACACACACACACACACACACACATATACACACACACGATGAAAAAGAAAAGAAAAAAAAGTTTCCAAACCATATGCTGCTCTTCATTGAATGTAATGTTATTCCGGGGCCATTTAAAAAGCGCTTTAGTGTAACTTTTACTGCTATTTTTGATGGTTAATCTTGTGGCCAAAACCATAAACTTTCATAAACAAAGCCAATGTGTAGCTCTAGGATATTTTGTGCATCTATTATTATTATTATTGTTTAGAACTAATTATGAGCAATGCAAATGTATTCAACCTGTCAATGTGATAAATTTTTAGTGCAAAGGGTTATTCTGTGGATAGGCAGTGATGTAAGCTTTTTTCGCCAATAAGCTTTTTGTATTTGTAAGTGAACTCATAGCGCTTGGAAATAAAGTTTCTCTCAATTGCTTTGAACGTGTCTCGACTGTATTATCAATTAGGACAAATACAAATACAAGGCAGGGTCATATTTAGGGTTTTTTTTTGTGGAGCTGCGGAAAAAGTCCCGGTCTGCTTTGACCCGATCTAGATTCATTAATGATTAACCTGAAGGAATTGTTGAAATGTCGGATCAACAACAAGATTTTACACCAGTTTTTTTTTTTTTTTTTTGGGTGCTTTTTTTTTTTTTTTTTTTTTTTTTTTTTTTTTTAGCAGAGACAGAGTGAAAGAGAAGACTTTTTAAAACTTACCTCCTCTGACCTCTTTGCAGCGAGATGCGTGTTTGGCATGTGAGAAGTGTGTTGGTGATAAAATCCCCCTAAAAAAATATAAAAAAATAAGTAAATAAAGAGTGGCTTTGGCTTACAGGTATATAGGCAGTGGTGAAGTTGGTAAAAATCCCCCCTTACCAAAGATTGTATAGGCCTATATTACTTACAGACTGTGAAAAGTCACGTGAGGTCCATAAAGTTGGTTTTATGGTTTTGGGGAGTAGACAATGTACTATATAATTCACAACCTTGAATGAGAGTGACGGCTTAACTGCATGGATGGGACTGGAAAGGCTGGACTGGGGTTGGAAGTGGTGTCCAGTCATATTTAGTTGGTTTAAGCTGCTGGGAAAACTTGGAATAACTGTTTCCTTATAAAAAATATTCTGGCTGCTGAATTTTTATCTGAAAGTGTCAGTTTAAATATGAAGTTTTTTCATTTTATTGTGAGTATAAATTGTAGTTTTTAAAAAAAATGCTGCACACTCCTACAATTTGAGAGCAAAGACATTTTTACCTGCAGGAAAATCACAGATTATTTGCCTTTTTTAAAAATGTTTTCTTATCATGGAAATATTTAAATGTTTGGAAGTGGGTGTTCCCGGCCTCAGAAATAGGAAATAGCCACTGATCAGAATTTCTCGTGCTAGAAATAAAGAAACACACAAAGCGCTTAACAAAAACAAAATGTTTTGCAGAAATAAAACTCTACATCTCTCGGATTTAAGACTATTTCAGTGGCTTTATGGAGCTGCCATGAAACGAACTTGAGCAAGCTCCTAGAATGATTTATCCAGATCTGTCAAGTCACCGAGCGGCCAAAGGTGAAGTCTCGGACAAACTCAGAGCTGGACACAGGCTTCACTGCTTTTACATAAAGAAATCCCAGGCTCTCTATAGGCTATAGTGCATTGTCTACCGGCCACTGATAAAACATAATGATATTATCTTCAGGAAACTAAAAGGCAGCAGGCTGTATGAGACTTGTGTAATATTTTCCAAAGTCTCTCCAAACTCATTTCAGGTAAAAAAAAAAAAAAAAAAAGAAAAAAGAAAAAAGAAAAGAAAAGTTAAAACCAGTGGTGGGCTATATGGGTCCCAGACATTTTCCACATATTCATAACTATTAAGTGGCAATTTAACCAGCGTAATGAGTATTGCATATTGATAGGGGTAATCTGTACCCGGATCTCATGCATAATTCATGGCGGCGGGGATCATCGCTGGGTCAGTAGACGATATAGACTGCAGCCGCAGATGCGTCAGGAGGAAGCGCGCTGCTGCCAGACTTTGCACTGTCACCATCGACACTCAGGTCTGCAGGAGAGTCTGTGGTTTGCGCACGAAATGAGAAACTTATAGGATTTTATTGATAATATATATCAACTTCTAAAAGGGCTGTGCTTCTGGGAAAAATCACTGCAAACATGCTGCGTAAATTTAATAACAGAATTAAGCTCCACTTTGCTTTGCAACAGCTGTTTTAAAAGTTACGTTTGCAGAAAGTGGTGCAAGAATTACTGTAAATCATAGACGGTTGAAAAGCATCACAAAGCAACACAACCTCTATTTTTTAACCGCAAATGGTTTCTATTGTGAGAATAAAATCTAGTTAAACAATATTTCCTAAAGCAGCCACAGTTTCAGCTCAATTCATGTAAACACTTGTTGTATCAGTTCTAATATTGAATGTAAAGCAGGAAACTGTATTTATTTAACAGTTATAAGTAACGCGAGGAAAGGTTTATGTTAATAACCGTTTTAAACCCCTCCCATTTGATTTAATGCAGAGTGATTAATTTAATCATGATAAAATACATGGAACAAGTGTCACCTTGGACCAGTTGATCGTGTCATAGATGCTCAACATCTGGCAGGATGTGTGATTGTTCAGTTCGCTGCTGCTGCTGCTGCTGCTGCTGTGAGGTGTTTGTGATGCAGCTGTTCTGCCAGCAGAGGGCGCCTCAGACCGGTCCGCCTAATGATGGATGGTGTTTTTTTTTTTTTCTTCCCCCGCTCTCCCGGCTCGGGCTCTTATAATCGGGGGCACGCAGGTTAGAGAGCAGAGCGCAGAAAAACACCGTGTCACCACGAGCGTGTTTATGAGTTTATCTGTGGAGGTTTGCGCAGGCTGAGTGGCCGGAATGAACCTTTAATCCCTGACACTCTGAGCTGAGCTGCTCTCGTGCATTTCTGTGTTTTACTCCACCACATTCGTCTTTACAGCTAGATGCTTCTCAGATGAAGATTTTACATTGAAATAACATATGCTGAGCTTATAAAATACAACACATTGTCACATATTTAACCAATATTTCCCAAACTTTCTTTTTTTTTTTCTTCCCTGTGACTCCTTATAGAAAGCTCCTTCAGGTGTCAGGAGTTCAGGAGTTTTTATTATCAGTTCCAAAGACATAAACTTATGAGGTAAATTATATACTAACATCCATAAAATCAACAATTCTGTGTCAAAAATGAGTTTTTTTCTTTCATTGATCATCTCATGACCTCTCAGATTTATGTGGTGACCCTTATGAAAGAGACCGAACCCCTGTAAAACCACTGCACTAAACCTAACTGTATATAAAGAAGTTAAAACTAGCTCCACCAGCTCCAACAGTAAAATGATAAATCGGCATTAAATATCTAATAATGTCATATTTAATAATGCATAAGTCACGGGAAACATTTGACTGCAGAACAAGTTTTACTTTCGGTACTTTAAGTCGGCTATATCCAGCTGCTTGTAATGGAGTATTTTTACATTATAGTATTGCTACTTTCACTTAAGTATCTGAGTTCTTCCACCGCTGTGAGCATGAAGGTGAAACTCAGGTTATATGGTTAAATAATTCAAAATAAGTAAAAGACTCTGGTGCCAAGAAAGAGCAAAACCTCACACTTGGTGTATTGACTGTATCTGAAGCCTATGACAGTGACACAAACAGTGGAAGGCTATGACCCACGATGTGACATGAACATGTTGATGATTCCCCCGTGAACTATAACAGAAATAAACCCATAACAGAGCCATAACGTGATCATGTAGTTATCTGTCCAAACCACGGCTGGAATTCCGGATGAAAGTGTTTTTTTGGTTCAGCTTTCAACTAATGGCTTTATTAATGATTAATAAAATCATTAAGTAATACTTTATAGAGCCATAAAAAGAACTTTTGGGTTGCCATGGTTGTGAAAACTCCTTTGACTGGTAACACGAATTGACGGGGTTATTTCTGTGATATACTGACTTATTACCATTTATAACTGTAGAATTGATGATTAGAGCCATTTATTAATGACTTATTAACATTTATAACAGCTATTACTGACTTATTAACATTTATAATGGCAGACGTGATGGATTAAACCCCTTTGTTAATAACCTGTTAACATTTATAGCGACTATTAATGACTTATTAACATTCATAATGGCCGATTTAGTGGATTAAATGCCTTTATTAATGACTTAACATTTATAACAGCAGACTTAATGGCTTATTAGAAGAAAAAAAAATCTAATCTTTTTTTTTTATTTTTAAGTGCAATTGTACAAGTGTCCAGTGTCAGTTCACAAACAGCAGGATAAGATCACGTTTAAACGTCGTATCGAAGCTCTGCACTCTGAAATGTGAGTATGTTGTATCTGATATTTGGACGGATAGGCCTTTAATTAGATGGTTTAAGTAGCCGAATTGTAAAAGAGGCTGCAGCTTTTGTCCCCATGCTCGCAGGCTGACGACCTGTCATCTATATACACCCTGTAGATCCGAATTTGTGTAAAATTAGCAGCAGCCACAAATTCGCACCTTGGGGAGTATGTAGGCGATGACGCTTCACCTCGAAGGGAAGAAAACCTTCATTTAAAAGACAGAAAATAAAAATTGTTTTCTATATGTTTCCACTGAGGAAGCAAGTTCTGGAGACTTGGTACCCTGCTGTGTATTCTTTTATTATTTTCTAAGCTTAATAAAAATGTGCTGAAAGTTGAATGTATCTATTTCAGATGGGAGTTCTGAATGGAGTTTTCTCTCACAGAGCTCGGCAGAGTCAGTTTCTTTTCTTTTTTTGCTGCACATTGTTGGAGAATATGACATCTGTGAAAGTTGCAGGACAGGACCCCCTCAATGTGGTCATTGTTCAGCACATCATTTATCACGTCTTCTTTTCACCGCCACTGTCTGTGGTGGAGCGAGGAGGAGTTTGAGTTTGCAGAGGAAATGTGAGGAGAGGACCTGCACAAACAACTCCAACACACACTGACCAGAGAATCTGTCCTGATGAGAAGATGAGAGCGCAAAGAAAAGAAGTAAGTTTTACTGAAGATTGTTTTAATACTGTGTTGACAACAGAAGAGCAGAGGCAAAGTCAGTGTGAGAGTCTGGGTTTCATTTGAAGGAATAATGTAACAAAAAGTGCCATATTTAATATTTATAAGCAGCAGACATTTAATAAAGGGGTTATAACACACGATAATGTAGTTTAAAGTAGATATAAGGACATTTTAAGTGTTAATTAATGTTAAGAATTTGTCAGCAATTATAACGTCCTCCCATTAAGACATATTTAGCATTAATACAACTGTGTTTTCATTCATTATCTGATAAACACATGCATCTGCTTACATTATAGTGTGTTCCATACTATTTATTAATGTTTATATGCTGTTTATAAGAGCACTTACAGGCCTGACTTTCTCATTTAAAGCTAAATGTTTTCTTTGATGAGGAAAATTAACTTTTCTTTATGACTTGTGAAACTTTTTTTAATTTTTTAATTTTAACTATATATTTGTATTGAATACAAGCCTGTATTTATTTATTTGCTTTGCTTATGTTGTCTGTGGGAAATTAAGTTGCTGCCATTGTTGATTCAACTGTCTCCATATTGATTCAGAGCTATAAATCCTCCTCCTCTGGACACGTGGTTCCCGCAGCTAATTGACAAGAGAGGTTGCAGTGTGCTGCATTTGTCAGCAGGCCTGCACACTGAATGGAGGGGTGGTGGGCTTGTGGGGTGAGGAGGAGGAGGAGGAGGAGGAGGATGAAGAGGGGGGGTTGTGTGTGCATGTCCATCACAGATCAGACAGAAAGAGTGGAGAGTGATGGGACGTATAAAGTGCAGCTCAGGGATGTTGTTCCTATCTGAATGACAACTACAGTCCTAGGACACACACACACACACACACACACACACACACACACACACACACACACACACACACACACACACACACACAGTATTTACATGTAATTTATAATAGCACTATACAGGTGTGTGTCATTATAGATTAAGATAGGGTTTGATTTAATCCCAGCATATATAAAGTGGTTAGGGTTAGTAAATTGCTATATTAAAGTGACCAAAAATTATAATCTAATAATACATTACTCTGAAATGGGACATTCTGCATAATGAGTACTTGTATATTTTGATGCTTATATTTTTACCTAAGTTTTATTTTGTTTTCTCACTGATAAGCAGCAGCTGGATAAAATAATAGAAATACCTCTCCACTTCACCACAAACTGCAATCTCTAGTTGTTTAAGTTGTTGTCTCTCAGCTTAATAAAGTCCATTTATACTGGAAATTTCCTGAGCTTTATGCCATATCTCATGGCCTTCATCAGCATATGGAGTTAGCTCAGTTGTTGTTTGCTCCATGAAAAGTGCAGTGGTGGAGGAAGAACTCAGATTATTTACGTAAATTATGGCAGCAATAACACAGTGTAAAAACACTCTGTTAACAAGTAAAAGTCGTATATTAAAAATGCCACTTAGCCTAAGTAAAGTAAGTGAACTCAATGCACATGCAATATACATAGGCCATAAAACATTACAATGTGTAAGCAGCATTTAACTGTTGTAGTTCATTGAGGTGGAGCTAATTTTAAATCCTGTTGAGTAGTTTTATCTATAAAAAAATCATCACACTTAAAAATTAAGATCATATAGAAAACATGATTTAAAAGTTCAGTATTTAGTATGAATGTTTGAATGTGGCATAAAATGGGAATACTCAAGTAAAGTACGACTACCTCAAACTTGTACTGCAGTACCTGAGTAAATGTACTTGGTTATATTCAAACACTGTTCAAAGTCAAAAGTGAGTCCAGGTCCAGTAAATAAACTTTGTGCTAAGAGTTTTTTTGTTATTTCCTATTAATAATGAATCATAAAGCTTAAGTATAAATCAATAAATATGTCTCTACAACAGTTTCAATAAAATCTAAGAAGGCAACTGTCCTCTGATGATTACAGGGATGTTGCAGGTTTTGCAAAGTGTACCTAATAAACTGGAAAGTAGGTGTATATGCACATCTTTTGAAGCCAACAGAGGCATTTTAGAGACATTTTGCTGTACCTTTCTCTTTAAAAAAAAAAAAAAAAAAAAAAAAAAAAAAAAAGCGTGACAGTGATCAGCTTTCTCACCCTGCAGAATCTCAGTTTATATCACAGCTTTCAAAATAAGAGGCTTGTATATCTTAGATTTTTTTGGCACATCTGGGATATATTGACATTTTTGCCATCACACCACGGCTCAGAGATCAAAGGTATCCATTCCCATGAATTAAAGCCACTTTAGTTAAATATTACCTTCACGAGCTCAATCAAAGCAATCGAGCAAAAACGTGAAGATGAGTGATCAAAGCAAGCGCCAATCGATCCACTGCGGCATGTAAAACCAGATCTCGAACAGGCCTCATTACAGCCTCAACTTCTGCACGGAGACTTTTTTAATGGACGCTGCTGCTGACCACTGTCTGCCTCCCCCTTTATAGTGCTTTACAATGACTCCATCTGATCACTCATTTAAATTAGAACAGAAGAAAAAAAAAATCTCATTACATAAACAAGACGTAATGCACTTGGTATGTGAGTGTGTTAAAAAAACAAACAACCCAGACTAAATACTGATAGCTTTCTGTTGCCTGAGTAATTTATGACATCTCTGGCATCGGCCCTAAACTGGATGTTTGAATTTATGATTACAGCTCTGGACACGTTCCCAGCGCGGTTTAAACACAACAGAGCTGAGTTGTTGTGTTTCATGTTAACTGTGCAGAAAATGCTTCAGGGAGAAATGTTAAAAATAGAATCTTTTGGGGTCAGTATCAGTGATAGTGGGTGCGTGGGTGGGTGGGTGTGGGGGGGTACTTCTTAACAAACCATTTTCCTTATCTAAATCCACTTAAATAGGGGGAGTTCAGTGCCAAAATATTTCAGCTTTTCCCGCCCTCTGTTGAGTCACCTTAATGCTTTTGGATTTTCATTCTGGCTCTATATTGTTCATAAAGATGCTAGAGGCAAGTCCACATTTACCCCCCCCCCCCCCCCCACCCCTTCTAGTCTTTATAGCAGGGCTATTACCATATATGAAACTGAGCTTGCATGATCAGCAAGAGAGGGGTTTCTTTTTACACACACACACACACACACACACACACACACACACACACACACATGCACGAACACCCACACACACACGCACACACACACACACAGGCTGACATTGTGTGTAGAAATGCTATGCAAGGCGGTGTGAGCTGCGGAAACACTGTCCACTCTGCTCCCCCCCCCCGCCCCCCCCTCAAAGGCAGCCACATCACCACCACCATCACCATCATCTAACGCGAGAGAGCCGCTTCCTCTGCACGGATTATTCTAATCTGGAGGATTTTTTTTATTTATTTATTTTTTTACAAAAGGTGAGATTGTTTTTGTTTGTTGTTGTTTCAGTGCGGAATGACTGGAGGTAGGAAGGTAGGAAGGGAAGGGAGGAGGGAAGGTAAGGCAGCCCGGGCTGTTGTGCCGCGGACTGGGTTATGTGTCTTTATGATTTACGAGCCTGACTCCAGCCGCGGTTCAACCAGAGTTCATAAAGCTGCATGCCTCCAGACTTTATATTCTCCCTCTCACTCCTTAAAACTGCTGCTTAATAATTTTGTCCTGTTTAATATCGGAGGAAGAGAGAATTTAATTTCATTAAGATATTGCCTGAAAAGATGGGATTTCTTTTTTCCCCCTTTTTTTTTTCAAATCGCCTTTTTGCTTCAGTTCAGGGCATAAAAACAGCTGCAGAGCACAATGGACTTCTGTATTATTTTGTGTTTGATGGATGAGCTTTTCAGTACAATGTGATATAACATTTAATTTTTTTCCTCTTGAAAACGTTAGAGACAGGACTATCCATTTACTGAATAAAGGCTTTCATTTATTAACAGGCCTAATGTCATTTCAGGAAACACACTTCTGAAAATCATGTATTTACTTTTATATTTATATTAAATGCATTTTATTTTTATAGGCCTATTATATTTGGGATGTGTGTGTGTGTGTGTGTGTGTGTGTGTGTGTGTTGACTAATTAGTATCAGTTTGACTGCTGCTAGCCTATTAATGTGTTTTTAAAGAAATCTCGTTTTAAAAGATGGAATCATTAAAAAAAGGCATATCTGTTTTACTTGTGTCGTAACAAAAGAAAATGAGTAGTTAGTGAAACCGGCACTAAAGGGTAAATAATAATAATAATAATAAAATATATATATATATATTTTTACAAGATTATCCTGGAATTGGTATTTTTCATTTGGTCTATTTCCAGCAAACTCTTAATTTTCCGTTGCCTCTCTGGCCAGGAGAGGCTTGCTATTCATGTCAGCACACTATTGAGTTGATAAGATGGATCATGTCGTCTCCTCCCTGATTCTGTCTCCATTTTTTTTCTCTGGATCCTCTCAGGCCAGAAGCGCAGGGCTCTCTGGAAACCTGCCATGTGACATTTGGCTGCCAGCGCTCCGTCAGAAGGTCAAAGGGGCCCCGGTGCACATTTCATGGAAATGCAGAAAAGCAACGCTGCGCACAACATCCAGCACCACCAGCACCACGACTTCTTCGGCGAGTCTGTGCATGATGTCAGCAGCATTCTTCATCAACAACATCATCATCATCATCATCATCACCATGAAGCAGCCGCAGAACAGCAACTGGCGCAAGTGGAGACGTTAGAGCGCACGTGTCCCCGGAGGTCAAAACAGCAAAACCCCAAGTTCTCCATGAGCAAAAAGATTTTCCCCTGGATGAAAGAGTGCAGACACTCACATCAGAAACACGGCAGGAGAGTCTCAGGTTTGTATGACACGAAGAGTACTGTTTCCTAATGAGGCCCTTTTCATTTATGATGCCTTTAATGAGCAGTTAATTGAGGGAATTACTTTATATTTTAGCCTTTTCAGGTTCAAAAGGTCGCAGCTATTAACTAAGCTCAGCCAGGCGTGAGGCAGGAGGATAAATACACCTTGGCTCAGTTTTTAGTTCCACATTATGTTTGAGGAGGTCATTTAAAGTGAGTAAACAACAATATTTATTTGTATAGCACTTTCCAAAATAAAGCTGAAGTGCTTTATAGAAAAAAACAATTAAAATGACGGAAATAATAAGGAAGACTAAGTTTAAATCCAGAAATGTCAGTTTATAACATTTTTGGAGAAAACACAGATATGAATGTTTCTTTTTCTTTAATTTATGATAAGCCCTGACAATTATCTTCCAATTTAAATCAAGATAATTTATATGTTGTAGCACAGATACGTTTATTTTACAATCATGACATCCTTATCTTTGGAAACTCGATTTAGAAAAAAAAAAAAAAAATCAGTTTAAAGGGGAGCAAAATATCCAGTTCTGGCATCATTTTAGTGAAAGATAAATCAAAGTATCTAGACTTGGTCACCAGTGTTTAAATCCTTCTATTCCCAGACTCTCAGTCTTTATCACAGCAGAGTTTGGTCACATCACAACCTCTAACTTACATGTTAACACCCCTGTGTTGTCTCAATGAAGGCGTTGTCCTTTTCTTTCTCTCTCTCTCTCCGTGTTTTCCCCTTTGTCTCTCCTTTAGATGTTGTTGATTTATATTCCTGTTGTTTAGCCTAATTATTATTTATTTATTTAAGATTTATTTATAGTTTCCCTGATGCTCTTTTACTCATCGCACAGTTGACAGTTTAGTATAAATGGAACAAAATAACATGAAGAGAATGGAAGAGTAAACGAGGCAGAGAACAGTTACAGAAAACGACTGAGAATGGCCTTGAACTTAAAAAAAGAGGCACAAGTGTAAAAAAAATAAAAAGGAGTTAAAAAGAAGAAAAAAATAGAAATCTCCTATTTCCCGCCTCCACCCTGTGAGTTCTGCCTGCTCAACCTTTCTTTTTCTAACTGTTTGTCTGCACAGACATCAGCGTCAATGAGAAGTGTCCAAGCGCGACCCCGGCCACCAATAAGAGGACGCGCACCGCGTACACGAGTGCGCAACTAGTGGAGCTGGAGAAGGAGTTCCACTTCAGCCGCTACCTGTGCAGGCCGCGGCGGGTGGAGATGGCAAGCCTGCTCAACCTGCACGAGAGGCAGATCAAGATCTGGTTTCAGAACCGGAGGATGAAGCAGAAGAAGGACGAGAGAGTCCAGGGCCTCACCACCACCATCAACACCACCACCACCTCCTCCTCCTCGCCCCCGTCTTCCCCCTCCGCCCCGGGCAGCCCCACTCTGTCGAGCCTGGGTTATGTCCATCTGGGCGGGGATTACCAGCCGGCCTCTCCTCCGCTCAAGTCCCAACAACATCCGTCACAGCCGTCGTACGCGGCAGAATACTCCAAATATCCAGCTCCAGGCTTCACGCACGGTCCGCAGTTCGACGTGCACTACAACGCGCACAGCACCGCGCACACAGCAAACACAAATGTGGATGTGAACGGGTCATATTTCTCACAGAGCTGCGCTCCTCAGGACAGAATCATGCAAGCTCCAAAACTGACTCATCTGTAGCAGACAAGATGTTGATTTAACGAATTCCTCGAATCTCCACGATAAACTTTAATTTATGGACAAGATCTGTCTCAATGCATGAATTTTTATTATTTATTTATTGAACTAATAATCTAAATATTAGTCTCAAGTCCTATTTATTTGTATTTATACATATTTATTCTTATTGAGCATTTTATCTACTGTTGTGTTAACTTTTACGCATGCGCCTCACCCAGAAATGCTATAATCCAGCCCTGTGTGGCTTAAATTAAAATGTTCATGTTGTTATTTAGGCAACATAAATAAAAAGCAGTTTGCTGAGATTGCACGTCATCCTCTCCAGAGTAAACACCCATCCAACAGTGTTCAACAGAAGACTGTGATGCAGCTAAAACGTTTGGCAAAAGTGGAAAACCTCCAGTTTTTCGCGTGTGTTAAAGCCTCATTAGCACTTGAGGTCTATAGCTAGCATCACATTATCTCTTACTTAATTACAGCGCCCTTACGGATGACTGTAGGTTTTGGGAGATATTACATGTTAGTGTGAGTGTCGTTAAAGAAAGAAGCCAGGGGATAAAAAAAAGCGTCTATATGGTTCTGAAATGCGTCTTTGTTCTTTTATGGGCAGAGTGGGCCACACAAGCTGTCAATCTTTAAAAAGAGCTCATGATGGATCACTGAATTTCCCTCTCTCTCTCCACAACACTGTCTGATTCAGAGGAGTCCGTCTGCAGGATTCATGTTGTCTAAAGCCTGGAGAAATAGTTTGGTAATAAGCCAACACACACACACACACACACACACACACACACACTGACCAAACTTAGATTTAGATAAACACTTGAGCGAGATTTCATACATTTTTGTTTTTCACTGAGAATTAAGGGAACTGGGGGACAAATGACAAATAATAAAACAACAAATAGGCAATACATTTAAAGTCAAAACATTTGATTTAGAAATTAATATTTTGTATTATTGCTTGAAGTTTGGTCAAAAGAATAATTTTCCAGTCTGTGTAGTAACTTTTGATCATGTTAAATACAATAATAATAATAATAATAATAATAATGAATGATGTGTGCACTAATCTCTGGTCTATGGAAGCCAGTGTTATTATAATACGAAACACACATTATTATTATTATCATCATCATTATTATTATTATTATTATTATTATGTTAGACATAGATTGGAATTATTTTTTACTGTCATAAATTTGTCATTCTCAGCTCCTCTAACGCTGCAGCCTGAAAATGTGTCCTGATGTTTGTGTTCTTATCAGATGGATGAGCGAGTTTGATTGAAGCATTTGTCATGTAAATGCGAGCCGTTTGATGGACGAGCCTGCAGACTTGACAGAGTGCTGTTGGTCCCTTGCCATTGGCGTTTGACGGGTCACATGGTGTGTCAGGAAGGTGATATGAGAGTGGAAGGCAGTTTTACAGCTTTGACATACTACCTAGAAGGTTAGGGCACAAGGAGCACCGATTAATGACTGCTCAGTCTTGATCAGTTCTGAACAAACAAACAAAAAACCAAAAACCAAAAAAAAAAAAAAAAAAACCCTGCGAGGTCCAGGATGAACTCTTACTTAGATTACCCCGTGTGCAACCGGGGAGCAAATATCTTCAGTGCCAAGGCTGGATACCACAATTTAAACCACGGATACATGTCGTCCAACTCGTGCGCAACAAGTGATAGTTACGCACCGGACGGCCGCTTAGTTGCTGCAACTTCTGGGCCCCACCAGACTCCGAGCCTCCCTCTGCACCACCAGACACACGTCAACTTGGATCTGCAGTTTTCAACACCGGGGAACTCCATGTATGGGTCACCCCTGGACTACGGACACCACCAGTACGGCCTAGCCTCCGAGCAGGACCGGAACTTCATTCACGCGCAAGTTTCACCCCTTGGGACAAACATGGCCCCTTACACCGGGGATAGTTGTGGGCCTGGAGTTGCAGCGGGCGGCCAGTATCTGCATTTCGGCAACGGAGACCAGAGGCAGCAAGAGTATTCAGAGAGTGTTTACACAAGGTTACCGCCCCAGAATAAGGAGAAGGATTTGGAGCATGTGGAGGAAACTTCGAAAACATTCGACTGGATGAAAGTGAAGAGGAATCCTCCTAAAACAGGTTTGTTCATTCTCAGACTGACTAGAGATTTACAGATATGAAGTGTAGTTTAGAGTTCCCATGAGACCTCTGGAGGTAATATTGGCTCACGGTGCGTAAAAACACACTCCAGCTGATATAATTAAGACAAAGTGTTTAAATTCTTCTGAAACATTATTTGGCGATTAACGCTTTGTAGTTTTCCCTGTTCGTTCTCACATTTTTCATTCTCATCTAACCCCCATGCATTAGCTCCATGATTTCCATGTTTTTTTCCCCCCCCCTCCATCATCCACTCATCCATTTCTCCCCTCAGCGGTCCTGTCAGAGTTCGGGGTTCCGGGCCAGCACAACGTGATCCGCACCAACTTCACCACCAAGCAGCTGACCGAGCTGGAGAAGGAGTTCCACTTCAACAAATACCTGACGCGGGCACGGCGGGTGGAGGTCGCCGCCAGTCTGGAGCTCAACGAGACGCAGGTGAAGATCTGGTTCCAGAACCGCAGGATGAAGCAGAAGAAACGTGAGAAACTGGGCAGCGCTCTGGTCAGCAACACTCCCGCACCTGCGGAGAAACTCTCCGTTCCTGACACCTCTCCAAAGGCGAAGGGGAAAGACTGACGCAGAACGTGACTTTTTAAAAAAAAAAATAAAATTAAAAAAAAATAAAAAATATCTGTGACTGTGGGGCCTGAGCAGTTCTCCACATCGTTCCCTCATTCCACAAAAGAAACTGTGAAACATGCTTTTGGACTTGTGAAGTATAAACAGGGTATGTGCTTATAGGGCACTGATTTCTGAAACTGAATGCTGAGAAAGTTTTTAAAAAAAAAAAGTCTTTTCATCCATTCTTGTATTTTGTAACCTTCCTATCATAAGCCCACGCTGTGTTTTGTGTTGGAGCACTGAAGTACTCAGTGTCATTGTTTGCACTATTTATTTACAGGGTATTTTCCAACAATTGTTGAGATGATTTAGCTTAATAAAGTTTATAAAATGAAAATTAAAAAAAGTTGTATTTGCTGTGTATGTAAAAAAGAAAAAGAAAAGGAAATGTTGATACAGAATTTGCTCCCTTTCCTCTTCTTAAATTTATAGGTTTGAAATAAATCGTTCTCTTTTTATATATATTTACTCCCGTTAATAGTCTCACCAAAGTCTCCTTGCATAATGTGACAAGAGGAATCTTTCACAACACATGGGGTGGTTCCCAGTGACCTTTTCACCTCGAAATACCTCCAGGGGCTCTAAACATGACAACAAACTCCAGGGAGCCAGGTCTCACCCTTGGTTTGTTACCCAAATTCTGCTTGGATACAGCTGACACATGTCACAGAAATTCATTTGTATTTTACATGATTCAAGTTAAAAGCTTTCTGATAGAACGGCCACATTTGTACTTTTAAAACGAGCCAAGTTGATAATTCACCATCTCTTTGCTCATCCTGGCTTCACCTTTAGCCAAACGTTTGCCGGACCTGGCCACCATAGTTCCATCTGATGCTAAAGGGGCAGCAGTTTCAATATTTGCACTGGGTGTTGGGTTTGCGCACACACAGTTTCTGCCCCAGCAGCACTGGCCTGTTGGTGCCCTTCTTCCTAAAGCTGAGGTTCACACAGAGTTCAGGCACAAATGAATGCGGAGTCAATCTGTCAAGTCACCAGAGTGGCTCAGAGGAGTGAACTCCAGGCCTCTCATGCTTTAGACTTTTTTTCTTTTCTTTTTTTTTTTTTGCAGGTATTGCTTTTAATATTTAGACTTCATACGGTTATAAGCCATTTAGCCAGTGTTGTAGTTTGTGCGAACTTTAAATAGTTTTAGGCCTCTGGAAAACATGTTTCAAGGAAATGGAAATCAGCAATCATTTGAAATATATCTGCATGAGTATGCAGTTCTCTCACAACTATATTAAAAATTAATACACTTCCACGAATAGAAGTTACAGTTGAAATACCATACGGCCCATTACTGTAAATTAGAAAAGGGCTAAGAGGTTTGTTGTCATGCATTTCTTTACAAGCCCAAAGCTTCCCCCTTCAGATGAGTCACAAGGCCAAGGACTGGGGAGGCGACAATCGATATGGCGAATAGTGACAGATTCAACAACAAAAAAAGGGGACGGTGCAGAAAACAAGTGTGGGACTTCATTCCAGAGGTGTGATCCCTGCCATCTCTGTAGGTAATACCTCAGTGCTCCCAGTGGGCTCTCCATCTGGAGGTGTCAGAGTCTGTGCTGCAGCCAACACCACAGAGACAGATGTTCAGCCGGGGGAGAGGAGGAGGATGTTTTTCACCTTCGGATCAGCGCAGCCCTCTCTGCCTTCTGCTGGAAAATGTAGGGCAAGGAGAGAGGAGAGGAGCACAACACGGTTAATGAACACAAAAGGGGACGAGAGGGAAGATCCTACACAGGCACAAAAATAATCAAAAACCCTGCGGCACGAACACCTGACTGCACAATCATCAGGACTATTAATATACACAGCAGCCAGCTTCTTTCTCCCTCTGATATCTTCCACATCTTTACCCCCCCCACCCCCCCTGTCCCCCGCACTTTGTTTGAGGTCAACCCAGTGCTGTTTGTACCCCATGCTGTTTGCAGTTGTTGCAGGCTCTTTTACAAGTCTATTGCAAGGCTCACTTCCTTGGTTTTCTACCAGTTCCTCTGTCGCATGTCACTCTGCAGGGTCCCAGGGCTTCAAAGGAAAACTAGATACAGTATTCATGGGATAACGGGGGGTTGGTCATCTAAGAGACACCACAGAGGAGTCATTTTTATTGGCAGATATCAAACACAGCTACAGTATTTAGGTTAACACCATTTTTCTGTCACACACAGACACACTCTAGTATGTTGACAAGACGCAGAGATAAATGGAGCTGTGCAGGAGCATCTGATGATGAAATGTTAGAGAAATATTGACAATCTTCTATTATATTTATAAAGTGCAATATATCAGACTTTATTAAAGATAGAACAATTAAGTCCTTGACTTATTCCCGTCATTGTTCCTGATGTTTTTTACAGTCCACCGACCTTCATTAAGACCGAGACAGGCGTACAGCGTCTGACCAAAGAAATACTATACTGCAAACTAAGAACTAACAACTGGAATCACAAAAAGAGGACAGTTCATTAGAGCTGCAAGGATTAGACGACTAATTAATTAGTCAAATCGATAGAAAATTAATGAGAAGCAATTTTGATGATTCATTTTAAAGCAAAAAATGCCAAATAGTTGCTTCTTAAATGTGAAGATTTAATGCTTTTCTTTGTCAGACATGACAGCAAAGTGAGGATTTTAGGGATTTGGGCCGTTGGTCGGACAAAATAAGATACTTTAGGGCATTAACTTGGGATGTGGGAAATTATTAAAGCCATTATTCTGCAGACCCAACATCTATTGCATGTCTGTCCTCCCTGGAAGAGGGATTCCTGCTCTGGTGCTCTTTCTGAGGTTTCTTCCATTGTTTTCCCCATTAATGTTTCTTTTTTGGGAGTTTTTCCTTGTACAAATCACGGGGCATTTTATGGACAAGATGAATACTTGGCTGCAATCAAGGAGATAATCTGCAGATTAATCGATAATGAAAATAATGTTTAGCTGCAACCCAACTAACCATCATCCTAGAAAACAAAACCTAATGGTTGCAAGATATTGTTCAAGGTGCAAACGTGAATGGGTTAAAAGCTAAAACATACGACAGTGCATTAAGGTATCCATACATTCCATATTATTAATCATTTGAAGGAAAATTACACTTTTTTTTAAGCACTTCTAAAGAAGGTGACAAAGTGTTGGAGGTTAAAAGAAACAAAAGAAATCGTAAACAGTCACATATGTGGTTTTTATCCTGTAGATTTTTGCCAATGTTGAGAGACAGGTTCATCATTTTTCAAGCCAGGTGTGTCTGTGTGAACATTAAAACTGTGCTAAAATATATTCCAAAGTTGGTCTGAAGTGAAATGGCAGCTTCAGCAGTCTGAGGTAATCAAATCAACTGGGTTTCCTCCAAAATTAAAGTCTTTTTTAACACAAAATATATTCTTTCTTTCTTCTTTCTCCCCTGACAGTGTTTACTTGCTGAGCTGCGGTGGAGGGATAAGAGGGAATTTTGTAATAAAAATTCTGCATCTTTGGACGATATCCATGTGATTTGTCTAAATCTGTCCGCTGGAGCCTCTTATTAGCTTTAGTTAAACATTAGGATATGTTTTTACAGAAAACGAGGACTGTAGATTGTCTCCCTCATCACTTATAGTGGAAGTGACTGGAAGTTCATTATGAAAGGATCTTTTAACGGCCCCACTATGAACAAGAGGAATGATTACAGTGACCAAAAACTGATTCATTGCACACATGGGCACCTGAGTATTGTTTTTAAAGACAGACTTGAGAAATTGCAAATCTATTCTTTAATTTAATTTCCACAATTTGTCCGCTGTTATTGTTCAGTGAAGCCTTGATAAGAAATGCTGCCTAGTTATGAATGGCACTCTTTCTTCTTCCTTTGTTATGGCACTGAGGCTCTTTTTCTCTGTTTAGCCCAGCCTGGGAGATTCTTGACAACCATCCCCCATCCGAGTCAGGCTCTACTGGATCTGGAAGCGGCAGCCGACCTGAAGCCCCAGCCTCCTGGGTCCCCCTGCGACTGCATCCTTTCCCCACTCCATCAGCATAGTAACTGAGAGAGACAAGTGACTTGGCCAGGGTTAACGTCTTAATACTCCCCGGGATTGCCTCCAGGATCCAAATGGCTACCCCTAATAGTTTTCCTCCTCCGTGTGCCTGTCAGACCGCCATGACTATATGGCGTAAGAAAAACAAGACTAGCTGAGAGGCAGAGTAACGAAGCAGCACAATGAAATAATGAGGGGTGGTGAGGAAGAATAGAGCACCCATGAAAGGTTTGGTGTAAAGATGCAGGTCTGAAGCGATGCTCGCTGCCTAGACAATGATGTGCCCCTGCCTGCATACTTTGCATGGAGAGCCTGCACACTTGAAATTAAACCAGCTCCTTCCTTTGGAGCCCAGGAGGGGGAAACCAGAACTCAATCAGTGTCACGTCACATGGTTCAAAGCGGCCAATTCGATGCTGCCAGGAGGTTGAGAAATGCAAGGTGACAGTTCATTTTACCAGTGACAGTGTGTCGGTCTCGCTTGCTGGTTCCCCAGTCAATTCCCAGCGAGCAGTGAAGGTTGAGTGTTGCTGGAGACAGACAGCAGCGCCCCCCCCCGCCGCTGCCTCCTCCTCCTCCTCCTCCTCCTCTCCTCACCACCACCGCTCTCTCATCGACCCTGCTCTGCTTTGTATTCCAATTAACTGGACAGAGGGAGAGGCAGCAGTGTGCAGGATCACAAGCTCAGGCAGACACATTCTTCTGGCGTCCTTCCAGTCTCTCAATCCCACTACTATCAATAGTGCCGCACTTCCCTTTTCCCTTCCCTTTCCCTTCCTTTTCCTCTCTCCTCAGCTCATGACAAGGGCCAGTTGTTCCAGGGGGATAATTCATAGATTCTTCTTTAACTACTGCCCCTAGGGACAATGTCTTGGTAATGAAAAATAGGTCCCTCTCATACATTCATATATCACATGTAATAGAGGCATGCAATCACTCAGTCGAGTCAACGCGCTGCTAGCTGTAACTGCTATCCTTAACAGACACCTCAAATAATGCTGAATTAATATTTTGAAATGGCTCATATATCCTAACATAATACAATTTGAATGATTTTCTATTCAATGCTCTCAGGGCTAACATTGATTTGAGTACAAGCTGAGGTAACCCCCCCTTCTGGAGTCAGTCAATGTGAGGCTGAGTGAAGGTTGTAGATTTAGCGCAACACATTTGCTCTTCTGTCTTTTGTGTCCTCAATCTATCATCACTTTTTACCTCGCCGCCACCAAGGGCCCCCTACACTGATGTATGTTTGAGCAACGGGTGGGTTGAGAATACAATGATTCTGAGGAAATCTGAAAAGTAAACTACCTCTTTTTTTTTTTTTTTATCTCCTTGAGCAACACAAACATTTACAAACAGAGCCTTAACAATCAGGTCAAACACTTTTTTTTTTTTTTTTTTCTTTCTTCTCTTTTTTCCTCAAATCAAGGGTTTGAAGGTTTGAATTTGCTGCAACTTGTTTAAATTAAGGCACCAACTTGAGATATTTGCTAATGGAAACTGTGACAGCTGTTCTTACAGGGTGATTTATGCCAAAGGCTTAAAACAAATGGTAAATATAATCTGCAACCTGAGCCTCTCTTATTCTCTTAGGATTTTTACAGAAATTTGGAAATTAAAAACTAACTTTGACCAAAAACACTTCCTTTTCTAAAACAAAGGTAAAGACAAATAAAGCCTGAAAAACAGGAAGACATGCATCGGTGCTTCACTATTTGTCCTTCTGCACTGTGAGAGTCCCTGCATATCTTGAGAATGCAATGTGCTCTGTGTGTGTGTGTGTGTGTTTGTGTGTGTGTGTGTGTGTGTAGGACAGGATACACACACTCAAACACACACCCTCCACGCCCTGAGGATCCTCCTGACTCTCTCTCCTGGCTCTATCAGATCAGAGAGACCCGCTGTCCCTCCCCACACCGCAATGCAAATGAAAAGGAATGCGCTGATAAAAGGCCAGATCCTAGAGATGAGAGGGGCAGAAGTAGGACAGAAGCAGCGAATACTAAAGGGGGGGGGGGGCCTCTTGGGGAGATGAGAGGTGGCAGAGGAGTCAGTGTTGGTAGTAGTGGGAGATCATAGCCTTGCTCCCCCTCAGCGGCGTTTGATACAGGGCTTTTGTCGCTCTTTCACCGCTGCATTGTTGGGTGGTGTAATCCCCGTCGGATTACAAAAGGCTTCCCTTTTCATATGGGGCTGGCCCAGCAGGCAGGTGGCTGGGGCTCTGTGGAGCTGTCAAGGGGAGGGAACCTCTTTTCCAGGGGAGGGGACCCCAGTTCCTCTTACCTTCACAGGGGCTTTTTGCTGGGAGGCCAGTCAGGCGCAGGTCAATGTGGGGACAATTCTGACATGAGATTCAACTCGCCCTGACCCCGTGGCTTCCTGTAGAGAAGTGACAGGGAAGGAGACCATCATGAGACATGATAATGATTAAAATCTGATTGTTATGTTTTATTTTATTTTATAGTAAAAATCGCCAAATATTTTGGTAATCAGTGAATTTTTTAATCTTTTTTTTAAGCAAAAATGCCAAATATGTAATGGTTTCAGCTTCTCTTCTTCTTCTTTTTAGATTTTATGCTGTTGGTCAAAAAAACAAGACATTATCACTGTTTTCTGATGTTTTATAGACCAAACAATTAATCAAACATCAGTTCACACAAGAATCACACAATTTTTCATTGCAGCAACTAGAAAATATCTCAAGTTTCTTGTTTTCTGTTTTACATGTATTTGGAATATCGGAATAAAATCTATTTAAAAAAAAATTAAACCCTGTATGAAAATCGTAAATGCAACCAGCCTTTTATTTCATAACAATTTAGATATGGTTCAAAATGTTACATTTCTGTTAACATACTAAGGCCTGTCTGTGAAATGACAGTTAATGTGTGTGTGTCTGTGTGATGTTGCCTAGAATCATCTCATGAGCTTGAATACACATTGCATATTTTAACATGTCAGACAAATATAACGTAAGGCCAACACAGCTCCGATTGATATCTGGTGTATTCTGTTGATGTGAGCTGTGTCTGATTGAGCTTTGGTTACTTAATGGCTTTCCTTGTAGTGTTTCAGTAATCCAGGATCAATAAGGCGATAGAGAAGCCCACCACTATTTCTGTTAGTATTACTACATCTACCACTGCCTCCTCTACACATGTCAATTGTGTATATAAAAGCCCAGCCCAAGCCAAGGCTGTTCACCCTCTGCTGGTAATATAAACCGTTCATCCATGCCCTGTCAGATATAGTGAGGGACCAATTTAGTGATGCTGCATTCATGTGTTGTCAGAAATATCCTAATTACTTTTTCAGCTTAAATCAAAGACCCATCAAAGTGGTGAATAACCCAATTTAAACAGTAAAAGTGAGAATTTTTGATACCCAATTTAACAAGATGTGCGATTGAGGGTGAAGATAATGTTTAACCATATGAAAATCTGATTTAGTAATTGATGTATGTGCTTGATAAAACATAATTTATGATACTTATTTTCTTATCTTTAAACACAAGGCAGCTTTATATCACTAGATTTCAGTTCCCATTATGTTATTATTTCAAACGAAACATCACATTAAATGCACTACAACTTTGATTTACTGTATCACATCTTGAGTACTTGAAGGCAGCATCTGCACAAAATACTTAACATAACATAACTAGCTTTGCTGTAAAACCCAGGTAACATAACTCTAATTTACCATTTTACAACATCATTAACCGCGAGGGAGATTGTGAGTACTTGAACGCAGCGCCCACACAGAAGTTAAGCAGGCAAAAACGTAGCCAGTGCAAAATATGATAAAAACAGTTTAGTACACCAATTTCTATATTCATTGTAAAAGTTGTGGAAAAGCATAGTACGCGTACGATAAAAATAAAAACACATTAAAAATCGAATTTCTACCGTGTTTGTAAAAACATCAGTTGATCTCCGATTTACGATTTTACAACTTCATGAACCAAGAGGGAGATTGTGAGTGCTGACGCACAAGTTGTGGGAAAACATTAGCGGCATCTAGGTCAGTGTACAATCAAATAAAACCACTTTTAAAACGAATTTACTCAAGTATCAGGACGTTAGGTGGTAAATAGACGAACTTACTCAGAAATACTGTTGGTAGAGGAGAGATGTTGAACAACTAGCTAATTAAGCTAGCTAATTTACGGTCTCTAACTACAACAGCTCATGCTAAGTGGTTGACAGGTTCAGGTAAGCACAGCATTTACTTTCAGAAAAACTTAAAGAAACGTCGCGGAATAGGAAGTGGTAGAGATATTTACTAGAGAATAATGGCTTCAAGTCACTATATCTGGGCTAACGAACAGCCATGCTAACAGCTCTGCTCTCCCACCAACAGGTGGAGCGACGCCATGTTTTCCCTCTTCTTCTTTTGGTTTGTCTGGCGATTAGCAAACCATGGCCTCCATGTTTAAAGGTAAAGGACCGTTTTCACCAGGTGAGCCGATGACCAATGACGCAGGGATAATAAACAAAAAGGTGGGTAAAATATGACCTTAAGATAATTAGCAAACAAACAAAACAAAACCCATACTTTTCAGAAAAAGTACACATTTGTTATGTTGACATTAATCAATATGAGTGAAAATTTCAGGGCTTGTATTTGGGAAAATGTGTGTAAATTGCTTTGATTGAGTCTTTAGTGGAATAAACACTAAAGACTGTGTTGACAAATGATTACATGCTTGGAAAGCTAGATCCAACCCATAAACAGGATGTTATTTGTTTCACTACAAAACTAGGTCAGTACTTCACACACCATTCAATGGTGTTTTAGTCTTCCCAGTGGAGTTTACTGCTCAGTTTGACTAAATACTGCTTTCCACAGGATTTTCAGCTAAATAAATCCTGGTAAGGCTTTATTTTATGGTCCTTAAATTCAAATAGTCTCTTAAGAAATTTCCTAGAAATAACCATATAATTTGGTACTAGTTATAGGTAAAGTGATCATTTGGTGTACTTCCAGTTATTTCGAAATGCTAAGTTAGCACAACCTTGAGACATTTATTCAGAGGACAGCGAGTGAGCAAGTCAAATGTGTCTACAAACAAACATAATTCAGCATAAATGAAAAATAAAGTTTTCTGTAACAAATTAATAAAAATGGAGCAAGTGTTTCAAGTTGTTCATTTTGTGATTCACCACAAACACTTGCATGTATTTAAAATTTGTTTGTTTTTTTTGCTTCCACAAACATTGTGACACTTGATTAAAGGGGTCCGTTTTTCTAGACTCCAGAGCTGCTAAAAGTAGCCAGTGTGCAGGATCACAGCCCCCACACAAGCCTGCTTTGTGGCATTGTTATTATGTACAGAAGGGATTTTCTCGGTGTCAGTCAAATCTTGTCACTAGCCTCGTCTAAGAAACCAGGGTGCAGAGGAAGTTGTCATCTGTGCACCTGCTCCACCCCATTTTGTGCAAATCTAGATGCATGCACGGAAGTTGGGTTTCAGAGCAAAAGGACACAGGTGGCTAGATGTTGTGGCAGTGTGTGTGTGTGTATGAGTTTGTATGACAGGCCTTTGTTTCTGTCATGGAGCTGTAACAGTATGACAGAGGTTAGGTGTGTATAGGCTGCCCTGTGGTATAAAAAGCAAAGTGTGACGGAGCAGAAAAAGTTTGAAAAGTCAGCCAACCAAAGTGTCTCGAGTTGGACAGGTGAAAGTCAGGGATGGGGACAATCCCGAACGACATTAGAAGACTTTTGGACGGTAATACGTTTATTTTTATTGTTATAATGCTTGTTTTAAACGGTACAGTTTTATCTTTAAATCCTTATGCAACTATGAAAATATTGTGTAAGCAGACATGCTTATCACAACAACATTAACTCTAAAATGTACAATTTTTTACTGTTTGTATTGTTTGGACTGTTACTTAAGTTGAACAAACAAAAGCAAACATTATAACCTTAAAAAACATCACATTTCTCTACCCTTGTAATAAACTGTAAATGGTGGCACCATGGTATTAGCTAGATTTGCATGAACTGCCGTGCCAGCAAACACGGCTTTTGAAAGAACATTTGCATACGTCAGTACATTTACGTGTTATGTGGGTGAGCACATAAAGAAATTGAATCAGATAAGTGATGAGGGCCAGCCTGTTTTGCCTACAGTATCATGAACATAGATTGGTAATGTTACTCTGACTTTAAAACCAGTTTATAGTTCAGCGCCACGATGAAAGAAAATGTTGATCGCAACTGCTTACGTTCTACTAATATGTGAAAAAGTAATGTCTTTGCATTTGTCCTTGAGAAGTCAAACTACACAGAGACAGAGAAGCATTGTGGTGGTAAAATTATAAGCAGCTTAGATATTTCAGTTGCCAGTTGCCAGAGTAGAAACAACCAACCAGTTAAAAACGGGCTAGGATCTTTGAAATACTATATTTTCATTAATTTGCATCAATGAGACTTAACTGTGAGTTTTCATTTGAATGATATGCACAGTACATTAAGCTATACTGTTTGTAGAGGGGAAGCACTGACCTGAGATCTGGATCAAGTCCAAAACCCTGTGGATTAACTTAAATCAAATATATGAACAAATTAGAATGGCTCTCAGTAGAGGGTACACCTCCACCAAGGCCAAAAAAGACATACCTTCAATTGTTAAGAAAAGTGATAAGAAAATTCCTGGATCTGCCCCTTTAACCAGATCTGCACCAAAATGTAATGGGGTCTTCTTTGGCCTATCCCCCATCCCTCCACCAAGTTTAGGGCAAATCAGTTCAGTACTTTTTGCGTAATCCTGCTGACAAGCTAACAAACCACATAACCTTGGTGGAGGTAATAAAACAAGATGTGATGAAAACTGCGAGGTTGTTGGAACACACTATATTGTACATGTGTTCATGTTGTTGTGTCCATCTCCTTTATAAGGATAAAATGGTCTCACAACTTGTTTCCAAGATAAAATAACTCACAGCAGTTCTCAAACTTTTCAGACATTTATTTTGGAACTTTATACTGAAAGGTCATATTATGTTGTTGCCATCAGAACTGGCAAATAAGACAGTGTGATGTGCAACACCGAAGTGTGATATTTTATCTAAGTAAATAATTCGAGGAGGTTTTGAGCTTTGTCTTCCACACTAAACTCGATCACATATTTGTGTGTCAGGAACAGTTTAAATGCTTCATGTCCTTTCTTTAGCTTGTGACCCTGTTACCTGAAAGTCCTTTTAAAAAAAAAAGCTCACCATGAATTCTATGCTTTCAATGTTTTCTCTTTCCTCAGACTGTGAGGTGTTTATAACAGACATCCTTCAAAATGAAGACCTCAGTGAGCTTGCTCAAGAGTCACGGAAAGTCTTACTGAATAACTTCAGGGTTGTCCATGGAAGGTACGATTTTTACCTCTAGAAGCAGCGTTTAAATTGTTGTTGAGTGAGAGACACGGAAAGCTGCTTTACTTGTAATTTCATGACACCATTATCTAACTTTTGCTTTTAATATCACACAAGAACCTTAATTGTTGCTGCAATTGCTTTAAACACAGTTTGCTAAATTACATTTGAAGGAACTCATTTAGTCTAATGGTGTCACCTTCAAGACTTCATTTCTTATTGCTATTAAAAGTTT
Organism: Seriola dumerili; assembly: GCF_002260705.1. Taxonomy (NCBI): domain Eukaryota; kingdom Metazoa; phylum Chordata; class Actinopteri; order Carangiformes; family Carangidae; genus Seriola; species Seriola dumerili. Next base: position 2,489,633 of record NW_019174323.1, read on the forward strand.
AAAGCTCTCATAGAATAATCTTTTCTGATCAGGGTAATTTAATCCTAATCTTATTGTGATTTAATTTCCAAGCATGAGGACGAGTCTACGAACCCAAAGAACTGAAACTCTTGTATGAAGTGCACTAGTTTACTCCGGAAACGAACAGCTCCACTAGTGTTGCCTGCACTAGGTGATAAGAGAGTCATGCTCTTGTACAGAAAACCTGTGGTTTTGTGGCGTTCAGAACAGGAAACAATTACTAAATTTTAGAAACAACACTGGAGTTGAGTTGTCTGAAAAAATAAAAGCAAAGAGAAATTGAGTGCAACAGATTTTAATTTAAGCTTGTTTTGATTTTTACAGAAACCCTCAGGAGTTTCCCAACCCATGTAAGTAAACAATCTTTATCAAAGTACTTTATAAACACTGGCTGCACTCAGTTGTTTCTTTTGTGTGTTATGTGCGTAGATTACACTCTCTGGTTCATCATGCACTACTGAAAGTCCTTTTAAGTTTTTTTAAAAATTTTTTTCTACTTTACTCACTCACATTTGCGTTATCTCTGTTTCACACATATACACATCACACATATACACATTTTCACATACACAGACTCAGCGGATGAAGACGGTTCTGATGACAACCGCAGCTCCAGTCTGGGTCGCTCTGCCCCATCTGACGACGCCTCAGTAGCCTCTGACTACCAGGATGATGGAGGCCCTGAGTGTAAGTTAACAACAGTCCTGATTCTGATTCTGATTCTGTGTGTGTGTGTGTGTGTGTGTGTGTGTGTGTGTGTGTGTGAGAGAGAGAGAGAGAGATCTGTTTGCGCAGTGCACTTCTAAATGTGGGTGTCTCTGCATGGCAAAGCAGCACTAATGGATTTTTCTTCACAACATTAGTTGGGGAAAATAATTTTGAATTTGAGCAGCAGACATTGGCCCAGATTACATGTAACTTTCAGCTCATACCATCTAGTTTAACCAAGGACAATAGGGTGAACTTTTAACCCTAGTAATGACACATATATGCCTATTATTATCTTTGTGAACATGTGTTTCCACTGAATGGCTACAGTGTGCGGGGAATTCGGCATCGACAAAGTGAAAGGTAAAAAGGAGGAGTCAGTGTCACAAGAGACAATGTGGTGGTTCTCTAAGAGAACCAAACAAGTGCCGTTTTAACACTCGATCCTTAACATCCTCCCTGACACACCTACACTTCGCCACAGGAAGCGCAGGCAGACTTCTTTTTGCTGTATATTGTCTCTCACCTAATTAATTTGAGAAACTATACCACATCTGTGAAATTTCCCCTCTCCGCTGGCTTCCTACCTCTTGGCCTGACTCCGGTGACATCATTGACTCCTCCTCCCTCTCTTCTGCCTCCTAGCCAGTGTTCAGGTAGGCCATCCTGGCTGGAGAAAGGGGGCTGGTGGTTCACAAAGGCCTGAACGGTGACCTAGAGCTCCCTCCAGTGGCAGATCTTCTGCTCCTGGTCTGTATCCTTGAGCTGTATGTGTGGACTGTGGGAGGCATGGAAGCGGCCCACACAGAGAGGAGGCTTTGTAGCTGCAGGCTAATGCAGTGATTGATTGACCCCAAGCCCCTCTATTCTTTCACAACCGGGTTTGAAATACAACACTGTACCTGAGGGGCCATGTGGGCTCTATCCCTCTCTCCCTTTATCAATCTTTCTCTCTATCTTCCTTTCTCGGAGTTGCCCTCCCTCCCATTCAGACTTTGTATTTCTGACTCTATGCGCCAGCTAATAGCCCTTGACGTGACATGCTGCAGGTGGGCATTACTGAATCTGCCGCCTCAGGTGCCAATCTCTACCCTGCACTCTTTTTCAGCTCCTTTCCCAAGGTAAAGCCTGAATCATGTGGAATTTCCCAATCAGAAAAAAATAATATGGCACGGCAATCGCTTTGTGATACCGGTAGTTAATGCCAGCTGGATGTAGTCAAAAATGATCCCCTTATTTGGAAACGGCTTAATGAACTCTTCCGTCCTTTGCCCACAGAAGAGTAATTCCCGTCTTTCTCTGCAACTTTGGAAAAACAGAGTAAACAAATCACAGCAGATGGTGGGAACATAGACCACAAGACAACGATAATTTATTTTTTGAAATTGTTTATTTCAGAATAAACACGGCGAGATTTCCTCAGGGAAACAAACAAAATCAAACTATAAAATGCTTTAAAAATACCCCTTAAGGCTATAATGGTAACGGGCCCAACTACAAACTACGCCGTCTGTTACTGTGGAACACGATAGTTGTTAAAGCTCGAACATGGTGTCACACCATTGTCGATGTTAAATGTGAAAAATACCCAATTATGCAGCACCACGAGAATCTTCTTTCTCTTTCATTTGCATTTTTCTTTTATTATCACCAACTGGTGCCTCTTGACACTAAATAACTACACTTAAAAAATACACATTTTTTTTGTTGGATGAATAATCCTCAGATTTGATTCTGTTGGAGGAAAGTACACCTCGCAGCGCTGTGTCTTTTTATTGCTGGGGGACTGCAGCCGTGTTAGCGTAGTGAATGGCCTGTGTCCTCACTAAAAGGGCATGTGGAGTTCATAGTTCATTCTCTGTTCATTGCCAGTTGAAAGAAATGGCTCACACTTTTCTGCTGGGCGGTCTGTTTCAAGGGAAGAGGGAGTGTTTGTGGAAAATAATGGCGTGACCGCTTAATGAAATCAGTGTCTTTTTAAGAGGAAGAATCATCCGTGGTGACGATTTAAATTTTCTTTTATTCCTTTTAATGCAAAAATCAGCAGATAACCTTTTGTTGTGAAAATAAATTATGATTTTGTGATTTAGAGAAGAACGTTTGGCTGTAAGGAGAAGATAGAAAATTGAGTTTTTTCTCTTGAGTTTAATTGTATCATTTTATTTGAGCCTACTGTACACAATAGAGACTTTGTGACTCGGAGAATGTATTATCCGTGGTAATCGACTGCCTGCCTTTGCTGCTCTCTGTTCCCTAACCAGAGAGTGAGTGAGTGTGAAGTCGATGGCTGCTTTTACACGCAGGAGGAGCCTCTGCCGTTTGATTAGATGCGGTGGCCTGTTGTCTTCAGCGGACTGGGTGACACCAGATTTGTAATAGCTGACAGGAACAGATGGAGCCTCCATTGTTAGCCCGGGTGTCTGCATGGTAATGTGAACTGAGTTTCACCCGCCGACCGCACCGGTGACCTGACCGCGCCTGCAGCCTCACCCCAGCCTCGTCTGCTCCCTTTAGCAACCTCCACCTCTCTCTCCCTCTCTGTCTCTCTCTCCATCTCTGTGCTATTTGGGGCTCACACTCATTTTCACACCCACCGTCACACACACTCTTGGCCATTCCAGTACATTTTGCATACAAATACATGCACAAGAAAAACTTCTCCCTCTGGCGTACAAAATCTCTTTCACTCACACACACACACACGTGCACAGACACACACAAGTAGACCCCAGGAGACAGCTGGAGATGTGGGGCTTTTAGTCCTGTCATGCTGTTCACAGGTCAAGTTTACGAAGTCGAAATGGCCTGTTTGTTTTTCTTTGATTGGGGAGCACCGCTGGGCGCTCGGGGTTGTTTGCTGGGAAGCTGCAGCGATGACAGAGTGCTGCAGAAAGAGCTTTGTTTCAGGAGGCGTGCAAAAAGAAAAAAAAGAAAAAAAAAAGATGGCGCTTCTGAAACATCTTCCTCTTCCTACGATCCTGTGATCGTAATGATTCTGTGATGATGTACCATATAGGCTGTATTTGCTCAGGTGTGGATGTCGGCTCTAAAACTTAGATTCCGTGTGCATGTTATTTTCTCCCTTGTGTTTGGTGTTATTATATTATGCCACATGAAGTGTGATAATTATGGTAATAATAATAATAGCAATATAATTTACTTTCCAATTACACAAAGAAAAGCCGCATATTCTTGAAATTTAGAAAGCTTAAGGATTTCTTGTCATTTTTGCTTGAAAAATGAAATTGATGGTTTAGGTGACTAATATTTTCAGCTCTCTTTGTTGTCTTGGCCTTTTTAAAGAATTCAGGAATGTGACTCCTGTCAGTGATTACTGCGCTGGTCCAATTTCCTCAACCAATTACTGGCAATAGAATGCAGTAGGATAACCAATTTGAAGTTATGTCTCGCTGTTGCCGATTCCTCATTTGAATATGAGGAGCCAATGCACAGTAACAACATTATTACACGACGCTGGTAAATAGAATATTAAATCAAAATTCTTGTCATTTTGGCTGAAGCTTGATAAAGCTATATAAAATGAAGTGTTTTTGAGGGTGCATGCCCGGGTCTGTTGGCTGGTGAAATAGAAAAAAGCGATGCCAGCTGACGGATTGATGCCCCATTAGGGGGTAAATCAGCGATGTTTTAGGTGCCAACTGGCCCTTGACTGTGTTTGAAGTCAAATTAACTTGTGGAGAAAGACTTTAAATGAATGAGAGACACAGACAAAAATGTTGGAACATCGCTGAATGAATTTCATCGTGGCTTTTAAACGCAGCACCTGGACAGTATACTGGGGTCTGCACTGATGACCTCCTTGCAGGTTTGTTGGCTTGTGATCGTGCCGTCTCCCCACTTACTGAACTTTTGACTTTTGGCCTCTTGCCTGGCCAACCTGTGACCTCTCTGCACTCCGTCCAGAGTTGTGTGAATGATTGGCCTTCCTGTCACACAACACCCATCCGTCATGAAGTTTCTTTGGACCCGCTGATAGCCATCTACTGTATCTATCCGTCAGAATATCTGCCTGGAGATTAATTTTTCACCGCATTCATCGGTGTATGGATTTCATGACATTTGGATAGCGGCTGCTCGTTTGCAAGGAAGCGAGGAATATGTTAATGACCTCCACTCCTCCTCATTCTCCTTCGCTCTCCTTTCCTCTCCTCCCTCAGTTGCTGCCTGTGTGCTTTTCTAGAAAGACACACACACTCACATTACGAGGCAGGAGCAGGCTCTGTGCATCGCTGCGACTGCTCGCCATCAGGGTTCAAAAGTTCACACTATTCCCCTAGGGCTACTGTGCTGCTGCAGATGCTGATAGTCTTTTCTTTCTCTTCCTCTTTCTCTCTCTCTCTCTCTCTGTCTCTCTCTCTGTCTCTCCCTCTCCCTCTCTCTCTTTCTCGGGTGCCTTTCTCTCCCCCTTTCCCTCGCTGTTTACACTATTAATCTTGTACACTCTCTCTCACACACTCACTCACACTGCCTGGCAAGAAGAGAGCGGCTTGAAGGGGGGATTTGGACGTATTTAACCGAAGGGCATCCATCACTCTCATCTCTGGTTTCACCCCCACCAAAAGCCACACTGTGTAGTTTTTGCATCCTCCTGGTTCGTAAGCCCTCTGATGCAGCTCTTCTCTCGTTTGCTTTGTTTTATTGTTGCATTGCATATAATTACATCCCTCTGTTGCCTCTGGTGTAGCGTCATGTTGAAACCCAGGGAAAACAGGCGAAGGTAAATGTGCAGCAGTCCATCTGTAAAGAGGCACATAGGCAGAATGCAAAGTGGGAAGCCGGGGCAGGGTGGCTCCTAATCTCCCCCAGAGCTGTCAATGTCACAGACAAATAGCAAAACTATCAGATGCGGCGGGTTCACCCAGAGGTTAGCGTTCCCAGGTACCTCCTGCATTCACTCCCTCTCTTTCTCCCCCTGCCTTGCAAATGAGAATTTGATTTTGCCCTCCACTGGAATCCATTTCTGGAGATGAATGAAGTTTCAATGCCAAGCCCAGGTGGCCCTGCTGATTTCTTAGGGAAATAAATGGAGATGGGAGAGATGTGTTGGCCTGTAAACAGACAGTGACACGACGGCTCCCAATGCCTCTGGGATCCCTCTGTTTAATTGTTGCTGTAATGTAGCACTTTAAAGTCATTAACATGCCCTTGTGGAGTTATTCAGGGATGTTGAGGATGCATCCCTCTTTACACCGGGATCTCTGCACGGCTGGGACAAGTCATCACCGCGTGTGTGCCAAGTGGGACAGGGCTGTTGTGGGCTTATATGCTGTTTGAGGATTGCTTATCTACAATGGAAATTTTTACCGTTGATTTATACTGGCCTGGGCTGTAAGTTAGTTTATCTCAAAGAAATAGAACCAGAATGGAGTAGATTGGGATGATATTTAATTGTTTAGAAACTTTGTCTGGGTTGGCAGCATGCAAACTGTGATTACTTGAAGCCAATTTAACAACGCACTTCAAAATATAGATTCCCTACAACTAATCACCGTTAAAGTGACAACATTTAAAAAAATGTCAGACTTAAATGAACATAATTAAATTATTGCTTTTAAATTTTGTTGGTCTGGCTATTTCCACTTAATTTAATGTTCAGTTCAATTTTGGTTTCTGTGTGATAAAGCATAATTTTAAACATAATTTTAAAAACATAAAAAATGTTGAAAAAAGTACTTGTTAAATAATGATCATCCCTGCTTTTTTTTATATTACATTATTTTTTCTATGAGTTAATTTACAAAATACATTTTGAATGACTTCTGTGGCAGTTACTGTCATAGAGGATGATTTACCCTTTTCCTCTGAATGACGGACTGTTTTGTCTTGTTTATCTGCTGTATTTATTTTTAGATGAATACAAAAGATGAGACTGAAAAAAGTTTGAAAATCATTTAAAATATTTTTTTCACAATTATTATTAGATTACATATAGATGTTAACCAGTTATATAAAAATATGTATAAAAAAAATATAGTTGTGGAAAAAATATTTTTTTGCAGCTATTTCAAAATGAGCCATATTTTCTGAAGCAACAGAAGAAAGCAGGCAAAAAAAACCCCAAACTAAAACAATTGCAACATATTGAAATTTGCTCAGGAAAGGCCAAGTCCAATGTAATTATTCTGTCATTAGCAATAATTGTTTATTAAAAACTAAATGGAAACCTGCTAAAAAATATATAATATATATATATATCACAGTAATGCTGTGCAGGTCTTCTGCAAATGTTAAGAATTAGATTTAAAACAGTAAAATTTATGGCAGCACTAAAGGGAAAAACTTGAATAATAATCTTTTTATGATTTATAAGTTGGAACTAATACATTGTTTTTAATTATATGAGTCCAAGTAAGTTAAAAAAATCCACAATTTGATCCACTGAAAATAATTTAATTAATTATTCTTATTTTAAGAAAAACACATAGCATCAGATTTAAGCCACACTGATTTCGCTGGGAATTTGACTGTATTTGCTTTGACAGAATAATTTTCCTGTAACACCTGTTGCCCACAGACTTGCTAGTGATTTATGAAAGGAGTCAAAGAATGATAGCATCATATAATTGTTTATTGGCATAATATGTAACAGCAGTGACTATAAAATAAGAGTGATTATATATAAAGGTAATAGGCATGAGATATTGCTCAGAAAGCACTGACACAGTCCACACGAACATATTTATTTACTATTATTGCTGAAATTATATTTAAAGCATTTTAGTGGAAATAACAGAAGCATTTTAAGGTTGCAATAACTGCACATTCAGAGGGCGAGTGTGTTGATTTTCTCTGAGTGTTTTTCCCTCCAGGCTCTGTCGTTGACTGTGTTATATCCGGTTTTTATCACAGATACGCAGGCTCTCCTGTGGGCCCGAACTCCTCCATTGTTGGTATTTATATTCATACTACTGTTTTTTTTTTTTCTTCTTTTTTTTTGTCTCTGTCAGTGTAGCAGCTGAAAACCATCCCCAGCGATTAGAGGATCATTGTATCTGCAGTTAAGCATTTGAATAGTGGTAGTAAATCTAGAAAAGGGAAATTCAGGGTCGCTGTAGACGCTGCTTATAGCTGCCCAGGGGGAAGCCGATGTCACATAGTAAATTTAGCCCCTTAGTGTCTTTACAGTGGTTGGCCTGTGCTGTTTGAACGTAGGAATAGAACAAAACGGAGCCTAGAATGACTTGACATCTATGGAGGCGTATTAATTTCTTTTTCCTTCCAAATTGCATCAAGTGTAATAGACAATAGTCAGACAATAAAAGAGAGAAACACTAGATATCTCTGCATGGCATATAGCTGCAATTTCATTGATTTTTCCAGATTCCAAATCAAACCAAAACTGTACATGTTAAAGCTTTTATACAGCTTCACTCAGTAAAGCTTTTATCTCAAGTCAGAGACAGACATTTGTTGTTTAACCTGATCGACATCCCTGATCAAAAAAAAAAAAAAAGACCTTAATCACTCCTGCATAAATTCCCGGTCCCATTAAACATTAGTAGACAACGACGCAGGCATCATGCAGCCTGATATAATGCACTGCATGTTTTCTTTGGTTCAAACACATGCATTAGGAGGTTCTAAACACGGTTTATGTATCGATGACTGAAGTCCTAATCAAATCAGGGGGAGGAGAGGAGGGCAGGGAAGACATTCTGCCCTTAACCTCAGTGCCTCTCAGTCTCTCTCCTCCCTTCTGACGGCCGCCTTGCTGGAGGGACGCGCAGCAAGGGCCTCCTACTGTAATGAGGAAAAATGTATCAATTTAGCTTTGGCCTGCGCGCAGATTGAGCGCCGGGTGGGTGAAGGTGCACTGAGTGAATCCTTTTTCCTAATCAAGGACAGTATTGAAGAGGATTGCGGTCTCGCTCGCTTCGTCTGTAGAATCAGCAGCATTCCTCCCCTTAGCCCCCTCAGGGCCGGGGGAGCCTCTCTCTGCCTTCTGTTTCACCTCATCAGCAGAGTTCACGCGGAGGTCAGGTCCTGCCCCCTGATGCTGCATTCAATGCAATACCTCTTGCATCGAAAAGGCACTGTGAAAGCCCCCGTGCTCAAGGACTAAGCAAAGGAGAAAGAAAACATATGATAACTTGCCGATTTTGATTCCAACCTGTGCTGTGAGGGAGGGGGGGTCCCCTCCTCTACATGCTCTTAAATAGATTTATTAATCCCATTAACAGTGTCAACTGATGTTTTATTTTTTTATTTATTTTTTAACCTCATAGTTAATACAAGTAAATAGAGTAATTTGCTGGCAGTATGTTGTTTTCTCTTTACTTAGAGATTTAAAAAGAAAAAATCTCAGATTTTGCCATAAGGTTGATTTTCATACTCAGCTCTTGGGCAGATTGATGTTAAAAATCAAAACAAACAAATGAGGAAGACAAAAAGCAAACTAGAGTTTCTGCTTTTCTTATTTATCATAACAGTAGTATTTAATCTCTTGGTGTTTTGGACTCAACAAGCAGTTTGAATCAGTCAGTTTGGGCTTTAGTAACTTTATTTTATAAACCAAATGATTCATTGAGTAAAATAACTGATAAATTAATCAATAATGAAAATAATTTTTGCAGCTCTAGAAAACTAAAACAATATATGTAGTTGAATCATCCTAAATGAAAAGAGACCCAATAAAGCTTTGATGGAACAAACAAACACAGAACAATCATAACTTCACAACATATGAGTCTCAACATCACAAAAGAATTACAAATCTACAGTAGCACAAAGAACCACAGATGTAGACTTTCAAGCAAATACTCGAGATGTATGACACACACACACACACACACACACACACACGCACACACACGCACACACACACTCTCTCTCATTAAGACACAGAATAGATTAGGCACTTAAGACAACCAGTATTAGACATCACATATGGCATACAGACTTCAAATAGACTTGATAGATGTTGATGGACAGAGCAAGGCAAAAATATTATCAGTTAATTTTTTATTTCAATGTCTTTCCAAACATTTCACCCATCCCATTTGTATTAGAAGACATACAGCAAGACATTTTCTACTAAGACATATATAGTACATTACATCTGCGTGATTTCAGGTAACAAATGTTTTATGGAAGAAATTTCAAAACATGAAAAAGCTGAAGAAGGAGGGAAGAAAATGCTTTGCCACAAGTCAGATTTTTATAAAAGGCTTTATCCCTGCTTGTCTCAGGCTTTCTCTGTGTAATGGTGTAAACTGAACTGTTTCTATATCTGGGGATACAATAGTGGTTCAGACCATTGACTGTGAAAAGTACATGGACCCCTGCTGGGACTGAACTCTGCCAGTGCTGTCGCTCCACTCTGCCTTCCTACTGTCTCAAAGAAAAGATCATAAAGGGACCGCTCGCTTTCCTCCAGCGTTTCCATCTTCTGCGGCAGTCAACATCTTCAGTGCATTTCTGTGTTTTCATAACATCCATGTTGCATTATGACCACCGTTAGATCTAATGTAACATATTAGTCCTCCCACCCAACCATTTCCCTTCATTTTGATTCACTTTCTATCCAGCCTTTGATTGACTTTCAGCCTAACTAAAGTGGATTTTAATGAGAGAATACATTAACTCCCTCTGGTCATGCTAACATAAATCAGCCTTTTCTTGCAGGATCAACTGCTGAGCTCATAACACCATGCTGAGAGAGTGTGAATAACCAAATGAGAGATTGTGGCTGTGGCAAACCGCTGGCAGCTCAGATGCATTGTTGTGTATCTCCCCCACCCCACCCCGAGTTTAAAACAAGTTCAGGAAGGCAACAGAACATGGCACTTATCAGCACACAGGTCAGCTCGCTTATGGAAATGTTCTTTTGCAAGGATCAATTAAACACATATCTCTGGTCAATTTCTATTGATTATCTCCTTCCATTTGGAAATGGAGTGACTCAAATCTTTTTTCCTGCTGATGACCACTGAGGGCCGTTAGATTCAGTTAGTGTGGCCTGTCGCGACTCCTCACCTTGATTTACGAAAACACGTGATGCGACTCCGGCATCACATCTGTCTGCTTCTCTTTGTTGGTAATTGCACTCAGCTAAATAGGTTATGCTGAAATATCAATAAATTGCCATCAAATTAATGTCAATACCAAAGCTGTGGATGGTGCTAATTAAAACGCAAAAGGGATGAAAATGAAGTCATGGCATTGCCCTGAATAATTGATACAGCAATTTATGATTTTTATGAAGGAGTGCCGTCTGTCTGCGATTTTGATGAGGCCTTAATTAGATGCATTAATGTGTCTCTCTGTGCCTGTACTCAAACTCAAAACTCAAACACCATGATGGTTGTTGGGCTTTTTTAACGCTCTGAATGAGGCTTTTTCAAATAACATTACCCCTGAATATCCACTTAAAATTGCACTGGTCCCAAAGAGGTGTTAGTGTGTAATTTTCATTAAAGGAGACATTGTTAACTCAGGACCAATCAGGATCTACTTCTATTTAGGGTGGGAGCAACCAGCAGTAAGCAGCCTGGTGATTTTAGGTTGTGCTGCGACCCTGTGGAAGAAACTAGAACTATTGTGTACATGTTCCCATTTTCACTAAAGTCCGTGTTTGCACTCACTCTGTCGTACTCGTGTTCGAGGGTTCGTACAAAGAAGGACAGTCAAGTGAGGTCAGGTCACTGGGTGTTAAAGTGTTAAGCACGCATGAATGTGTAATGTTTATTGACTCAAGCAGATCAGAGTGATCCCGTGTTGATTTTGTACCTCCTCGTCTATTAGCCGGGCTCAACCTTTGAGATAAATGAAGAGCGAGGGAAGCAGACAGATGAGGGGATTAGAAGTGGGCCGCAACAGGGAAGCAGGCCCAGGAAAAAAATGGACGGACTGCCGGCGGATAGATGAGGTGGAGGAGCATAATGACCGCTGTTTGTTATGATGTACTGAATCAGGTTCTCTTTGACAAAACAGTCCTTAGCACCTCTGTATTTATAGTGTCACCGCTCAGTCCATCCACAAAGGCAGGCTGATGATATGTGAGCGTGTTAGTGCTGTGAGGTGTCTGGGGCTCTGCTCTGGAATGACCCGCTCATCTGTCAGGCCCACGAGCTGAAGCGGTGCGGGGTTGTCGGATCACACACTGGACTGTTGTGAACTTAAATCTCTGGAATGTTAGCAAAGCAAAAAGCCAATATCAACTTTATTTGCTCTGTAGATCAAAGTTATTCTGACAGAACTCACTGAGAAAAGACTCAGAACAACAACTTTCACCGGGAGGGAGCAGGACACAGTCGGACTGGGCATTCAACTGCAGCTGCTTTTTCATGTTGCCGGTTTTTATGAATGACAAAGAGATTCCTGTTTTTCTAATGTTGGGGGATGCTCTTTGTTTAAGCCAGAGGACCCTGTTTGGGCTGACATGTTTGGGTTTTCCCAGCAGTAAAACAGGTCCTCTCTGAGGGGGATGGACTCCAGGCATTCCCCCTGTCATCAGTGGTCTGTATGGGGTGTCACACTGACTAGTGTAAATGGTCTTTAAATTGTTCCTGGGTTTCAGGCTAAAAAGGCAGTTCCTGTTCGCCCCCTGCTTTCTTCTCCTGCAGGACTAATGCCTGTTGACTAATGAATTCAGAGGAAGCTGAGCTTTGTTTTTGACACATGGTAAAACCAGGTAGTCCTGTTAAAGCACAGGGCGGAAGATGGCCCTCGAGGTCAACCTGGGGTCAATTTTACAATTTCCCCTCTAATGACTTAAGGCTAGGAAATAGGTCAAAGAAGCAGATTTCTTGATAGAACTTTTTCAACATGGAACAGCTGGTTAAAACTGCTTCTCTGTGAGTGGTTAAAACGCATTTCATATAAACATTCCTAGTTAGATTCAAACTACGCCATGAAGATGAAAAAGCCAAGCAAAGTCATCCTAAAACTTCTGAATGGCACAGGAGGCTTAATACTGTCTGAAGTGCATTGTGCATCGCTTTCCAACAACTGCACTAATTAACTTAAGGCTCTCAAGATGTGCCATCGTCCTATCATGTTTAAAATTTGACTTTGCAAATTGAAGAGAGTTGTTTGAATCCCCACAGGAAGGTTGCTCCCATTAAAAGTGCAATGTGAGCGGATGAATGGACTGCAGTGCTCAGCAGCACTGTAAATGTATTGATCCAGTTTCCTAAAGCCTAGCAGGGATGTATTTGATCCACAGGGCTGGAGACTTTATGTGTGTGTGTGTGTGTGTGTGTGTGTGCGCGGGCGTGTGCGTGCGTGCACGTGCGTGTGTGTGTGTGTTGCCTTGGGAATGAAGAACATTTTAAATGCAGCTTATTAGGAGTTAGTGCTGAAATGATTAGCTGATTAATTGATTAGATGCCTGCAACTCATTTATCAGGAAAAAAAAATGCTGAACTTTCTCTGGCTTCAGCTTCTCAAATATGAGGATTTATTTTTTTTCTCTCTTTTATATCAGTATAAATTAAATGTGTTTGGATTTGAAGACATCACAGCGGGCTCTGGGAAGTTGTTTTGGTTGTTGTTTTTCATTTTTCAATATTTCTTTACCTTTTTATAGACTAACAGATGAACTTATGTTCACAGACTTTGGGGACATCCCCTTTGTGGCTGCCCAGGACCTCAGCAACATCTTGAAGCAAGGCTACTTGGAGAAGAAACGTAAAGGTATAGCAGCATATAGATAGCAGTCCTGGATGAAGTAATATTATATAGTAGTAGTAGTAGTAGTGGTATTTAGTCACTTGAAGTGGTGCTAGAGATTTACTGAATAAAAACATATTAGTGGCTTCAGCAAAATTCTCACAAGCACAGTGAAGAACTGATATTACCTGTCACATAGACTGTTTGAAAATATATGTACAAATTTTTCTTATAAAAATAGCCGCGTGTCTATGCGTAATTTTCCATTTTTATCTATTTTCGTTTATTTATCTAGACCACAGCTTCTTTGGCTCTGAGTGGCAGAAGAGATGGTGTGTCCTGAATAACTCAATATTCTACTACTTTGGGAGTGAAAAAGGTTTGTTTGATATGTCAGTGTGCAGAAACATTACACATACTTAAACTAAATCAGATAACAACCTCCCGTGTGTACTCCTCCCCACAGATAAACAGCAAAAGGGTTCCTTTTATATAAACTACTACAGTGCACAGCTGGTTCCCAACCTGAGAAAAGACACCAAGAAAAATTGCTGTTTTGAGCTCATTGCACCTGGACGGCGCTCATTCCAGGTCTGTATTACCACCACAACAAACCTGCACAGATTAATGTAAATAAAAGTATGAGTCAGGGAATTCAAGTAAAGGAAGATAGTTTGATAGATATTATTACCTTATTTAAAATGAGCTCCCTTTTCTTCTATAGTGGAAATCTCTAAATTAGAACCCAATAAGTAACAAGAAATTGCAGTAAATGCCAAAGGTACTGGATGTTTGATTTAATTAAGAAACAGTGTCTCCACATAGTTGCTCCACAAGAGACACAAGTTTATTTATCTACTATAAAATTCCCCTCTCAAACATATCTTGGTCACAATTCTTTAAAAAAACGAATTTAATGTCTCTTTATCAAAAGTGTAAAAGTTATGTGATTAGATCTGAAATTATTAATCCATTAGTTGATTAACAGAAAAATGAACTGGCAACTGTTTTGACAGTTGATTAATCGGTTTTTGGATTAAACCTCACATATTCCGACCTTTATTTTACTGGTTTATGTGAGTCCTCTCTAACAGCAAACCTAATTTTTTTAATTTGGACAAAACAAGATGTTTGCAGACCTCAACCGTTTTCTATGTTTTGGTCGACCAAATGATTAATTGAGCAAATAATTGACACATTAATTGATAACTGGCACTTTGGCAGATGTAATGCCTGAGTGTAAAACTGTTTTCCCAATCACTACAACTATATATGCCTTGATTAGATATTTTAAAAGATGATTATTTTAATCTTATAATTTACTCTGTATCTCAAAAGGTAAATTTCATATTTGTCTTTTTCTTAGCCAGCTAGAAAGGGATTTGGTCTGTGCCCCAAAGAAGAAAAATAAGGTCTTTTATTTCCGTATAAATGCAGCCTGAGATGTGATGATAATTGCAGGATTATTGCGACTCTGTCCCTCCAGTTCACTGCCAGCAGCCCTCAAGAGGCCAGAGAATGGGTGGACCAAATCAATTTTGTACTTAGAGGTAAGCCTGCATCTCTCAGCGCTGTCTCTGGTACCTTTTGCATGTGTGGATTTTTGTTGCTTCCCCTAAGGTTTCTTTCTTTATTTGTGTCTGTATTTGAATCAAGGGTTTAAAGATAGAGGATGATAGAGGATGTTTATGATGTTGAGATAAATTCATTTTTGACCATATAAATAAAATTGACTTGAATTGACTTTTTAAAAGTCACATAGGTTAATTGGAAAATACAGTTAAAGCAGTATAAACCTTCTTTTTTTCTACCAAAGTTTGCTCATGTTTTTGAGGGGGTAGAAAGGTCAGAAATGAAAGGGAGCCCTTTATCATCTCTGACTCAAACGAAAACCACCCAATCCATCACTAGCTGCACGGCCGAACATGCGAGTCCTGAATCTCCTCATTCGACATGTCACCCACCATGTCATGTGCACCATCGTGTAGCTCTAGCTCTCCTCCACCCCCTCAACCACTCCTCCCCTAACCCTCCTACCGAATTCCAACTTACAGGAAATTGATTGGTAGATGTTCTGGTTATCCTCCAGTGACATTGATTTCTGCTTGGCCGCTGGTGTACGGCAGAGGACCTGATACCCTGTGTTGCAGTGGCCAGTCGCCTGCAATGAGACGGCTCCTCCATCTGAGCGAGCAGTCGTGCCTCGTCTACTCTAAAATGGGCTTGGGCCGGGCCACTGATTTGCGGGAAGTAACAGACACTCGGCAGTTTGTCTTACTTCCTTCCAGTCCAGTTTTACTACGAGATGCAGTCTGATCCAGAACATGCAGATGGTTTTTTAACCTTTTTATCTCCTGAATTTATCTCACAACCAGGCTCAAACATTTGCTTTGCAATGTGCAATTCGATTTTTGTGGTCACTCTTTTAAGAACTTCAATTCACATCTTTTATTTTGTAGATTTTTTGAAATTTTTCTTTATTTGATAGTGACAGCAGTGATACAGATAAGGAAAAGAAGGAGCTAGTGAGACATTGAAACAAAAGATGTGATTATATGGCATGATTCTTAATCACTAGGAGTTTAGTGATACACAGAAGATATAGCGAAAAGATGGAGAAAATGTGTGAGGAGTAAAGAGTTGGATACAGAACTTGTACTAAAAAAGGTTTATGGATTAGTGGATTGACAGAAAATGGCAGCAACATTAGTGAAAAAAGACTTTTGCATGTGATTTTTGCAAAAACTGGCTGGAAAATTCCCAAACTATAGTCCCAGACCTATAACCTTATGTAAAATTCATATGGGGATCTTGAATGATTGATTTTGTAATTGGTTAATCCATTCATCCATCTGTTGTCTGCTGTTTAACCAGATAATTAAATAAAAATATTATTAGGAATTATTGTGATATACTGCAAGGAAGTACTGAAGTACAGAAATGTAACAAATGTAAAAAAGAAAGTCATGCACTTGGTAAATAATTCAAGGTCTTATTGTCTGTCCTGTTTTTTACTGATATCTTTCACATTTTGGCTGGCAAAACAGGCATTAAGTTCCAAACTAAGTGGTATTAAAAAGGTGTAAAAAGCCTTAAATTTAACTTGGTGAGCACAGAGGAGACACTGAACAGATAATTTAAGTTATTTATTGAGCAAAAAAGCAAAACATTTGCTGCTTCTGACTTTTCAAATGTGAGAATATGCTGCTTTTGTCTATTTTATATCATTACAAACTGACCATGATTTTTAGGATTGAACTGTTAGTCAGACATCACCTTATAAAGAATTCTAGGACACATGGGTAGATCATATAAAAAAGACTCATTATGTGTAGCCTGAATGAAGCCTGAAGCCTCTAGTGTTTGTTACTGCCACTACATGGCACGTGTCATAGCCTGTTGTGCAGTCAGGACCCTTCGAACATTTCTCTTACTTTACCCTTTAATGCATGTGTGTGTCTTTTGTGCCACACTGCGTTCCATCTTGGCGCTAACGTGGCCCATCATGTTGTCTCTCCTTCCCTGATAGATCTTAGCTCCAGCCTCATTCCTTTCGATGACGATGAGGAGGAGGAAGAGGAGACCTATGATGACATTGAGGGGGTGACTGGCCCTCCCCCGCCCGGGCCCGGTGCTGCCCGGGCCTCTCAGAGCCGCAAACAGGAGTCGGAGGAGGTCGACGAGGAAGATGAGGATATCTACGAGGTGCTGCCAGGTATGAGGATTTGGTTACCTTACATGCATAGATGCACCAGCAACTGCCCACACACAGATGAAATGACAGGAAGGTGCTGCACACACAAACCCCTCATGATACTCAGTCAGACACACACACTCTGCCTTACACACACTCAAACCCGTAGGTATTTTTGCAACAAGAAATATTTGTGATGATCCTCCCTGGCTGTGAAATTTCTGTTCCCAGGTGCCTCCCTATCACCACAACACCCAGACTGATCAGTCATTTTAAATCAAGCAACACTAATAAGCCTGTCAGGGCTGGCGTGTCTGCTGCAGAGCCACACAGGGCAGGAAGGGGAAGATTCTCCTCGCACTGCTTCCTCTGGTTTCTGTGCTTTTCTCACTGCGAGCTATCTGTTGAGAAACAGTTATGTTGTTGAAATCAGCGAGAGCTGGGTCCTTCTGAATGCTCTGTCATAGAACGTCCAATTAGCTAATGTTGCCAGGCAACAAATAGCCCACAATTCAATCCACTAAGCAGAGTTTTGGCTAAAATTGCCTAGCAACAGCAATTTAGTTGAAAGGAAGTAAAAACTGCATCTCTCAGGGCTTAAAATAGTCCTGGAGCTCTTAATGTCACATCTTTAATAGAAATTAGAGTTTGATTGAGAGCGTTGAGAGGAAGAGTGTGTGTGAGTCTGCACTGAGGGGTAGACGGTCCCATGTGTCAGGGTGGCTACAAGATCCCAAGAAGGACAAAAGGGGTGATCCGATCTTCTCAGGGCCGTCGTCCATCACTCTTTCTATTAAATAAGATACATCAAGATTCTGTTTCACTCAGTGAGTACATTACCTTTGCCAAAATCACTGGTGAGAGGGAAATCAGTCTTCAGACTGTCACGCCAGCGTTCAAAGCCATCTGGGAAGAGGTACAGACCCTGACCACAGATGGCATATCGAATGACGGGCTCTTTCGTTCACTTTCTCACCCCTTCACTTATCAATCATTCTGCACCTCTCTTTGCTCACTTCCAGCCTCTGCACAGTGAATAGATACTGTTAAATTATTAGATTTTTATTGTTATTTTCATTGATCGGAAAGCTGCATATGTTTGTATTTAAGAATGTTCCCTTCTCAACATATACAGATATTACTGTTAGTAATCTTTGCAGTGACTGTATTCTGTTCATTTTTTTTAGACTTTTCCTTCATTTATTGCTCACATGAATAGATAACTTTGCAGGAGTTGCTACACAAATTTAAGTTTATTTTCCTAAAATTATTAACATCGAACATCTGGAAAATATTGCATATTGCAGATTTTGCAGTGCAACAGCCAAACAAGTGAAGAAATGAAGAGTAGAAGTGAAGCATCATTTTCTAGGTGACGAGTTCCCTCAGTTTTGTCGGAGCAAAATTCTCCAAACACGGCTCAGTTGCAGGCAGAATGCAGCGTTGGTGGTATTGGCTCTTGTGCTGATGACTGATTTTATTGACTGGAAAATTAAATCACTTTGATATAGAAACCGTTGGCCCATGGCGGTGGCCTCTCGACTGAAGGATGCTCTTCTCTACAGCACATGAAGAGTGCTGAACAAATGTTTGGACCCTTTGTAAACAAAATTAAAACTCTTTTTTTTTTTTTTTTTTTAAGAAAATCTATAATTATGCATAATTTCCTTTTGAATCTTATAGAAATTATGAGTAATTTTGTTCTTGAAATGTTCAACAACCTGAAACTGCCAGTCACTGTGTGTGTGAGAGACAGACAAAGACCTCCCTCACATATAGACACATGAAACTTTGTGCATCCAGACACAAACTATACACATGATCACAAATATGCATGTGGTGGATATACAGTATGTGTGTATTAGGGTGTGTGTGTGTGTGTCGTCCTTCCTGCTCTTCCTGGAAGCAGAGGCGCAGGTTTGTGCTGGAAGGTGGATAGTGTTGCTGGGTTGCTGTCAGCCTGCTGGTGTTAAGGATGGATGTGGGAGACAGAGGGCAGGCATATCACTGTGTCACCTCTCAGACCACCGGGTGCCACGCCCCACAGTCGATGACACGTCCGCCTCCGCGTGCCTTAAAGACAGCCTCTTTTTCTTCAACTTTTCCCATCTGGGTCTCTGATACATTTGAACAAATTGATCCTCATCGAGGAGTTCAGTCTGGTGAAAGAAAAATAAACTTCTTGTGTCACGTGGAGATACATCAGAGATTGCCTGGCAATCCTTTTTTATTTATTTTTGCTTATTTTGTACTGAACATTTGTGAGACAAAAAGAAATCTTCTGAGAAATAGTTTGTACTAGAGTCCCATAGAGGTAATGTTTTGTTCTTTTTTTTTTTTACTGTCAGATAATGAAATTAAAATGTTCGGGCCCTGATATCTAGTGAAAAAATGCTTCCTGCTTCTAAAAGTGAAGTCAGACATGGATAAATGTTCTGTCACAAGTATCATTTTGTTGTGTTTTGTTTGTTTAGAAGAGGATTTTCCAGATCATATGGATGAGAGCAGTGAGAAGAACAACAAACCAGGTCAGCACCTCATTACAGTCTTGTGCTAATAATGAGAAAATTTCCAGCTTAATAGTTCACAGCGACTTTCTTTGTCTAAGACGTGAGGAAACACCATTGTCTTGTTTTTAATTTAAATTTGTGCTTTGCATTTCCTCTCAGCTTGGTCATCAGATTACGCTAACTACTACCAGGGTTTATGGGATTGCGATGCCGACGAGCCAGATGAGCTGTGCTTCCACAGAGGGGATCTCATCTACATCATCAGCAAGGTCAGCATCACCATCAGCCACAACAATCCAAGAGGTTATTTAAACTTCCCTCAGATGTCAGTGATTTCTGGACACACTTCTCACAGTCAGGAACCATTCCTAACTGCACCCTCGACTCGTAGACATAACTACAGGAGCAATTACAGTAGTTTAAAATGAGTCAAATGTGATGCAGATGTGGAAAATTTGTAATTATTTAAGGGTTAAACAACATCAACTCCAGTAATCACTTTGTCCTCATTTACTTCCCCGACATGCTGATATCCCCGACATCTAAATTCCTCTGTTAGTGAGCACTTGTATCTCGATGCAGCAGAGAAGCAGCAACAGTGGCATTGTCTATTCCCGGGCCACTAGGGTGAAGCACCATTCGGGCGCTGCGTAATGGTGCTGTTGTTCATTATGGAGCCTCTATCACAGGGGTTAATTGAGTAGGCAGCCATGCGAAGCTCTTCCTTTCTGTTTGACATAAACTGCAGGTGAAGCCATCCTGCATCTCAGCTCTTTTCTCTCAATCTATTTCTTTGTGTTTTATGGCCATCTTGTAGTTACATGCAGAGTATCTACCAGGGAAAAGCCACCCTACTGGAAATCAATGGCTTGTAATTTGGGCACTTTTACTCTGCTGCGTACAGCGCCTTGTTCCCTGGCTGTTGCTATTGGTCGGTTTAGAAATTGAATCATCATGTTCTGTGTTTGCGTTAAATTATCTGAAGAGTAGTGGGAGGAAGAAATTACAGCATATTCAGCTTTCTTGTTAGTAATTAGAAGGTAGAGATAGAGAAATTATGTGTTCGACCTCATGATTTAATGCATCTTTGATCAGCAGTTAGAGAAACTGAATTTTAATTATTTGTATTTTTCCTTTTACAGCAGGTTAAGCACAGAAATGAAAGAAGTCAAGGTTTTAATTTTATTTTAGATGGATAAACAAACAGTGTCAGTTGTTGTTGAAGAAATATGAGCCTTTAGTTTACAACAGCAGATGTGGCACAGGTGAAATATGCCTTTCACACAAGATGGACTTTTAATTGAAGTTCTTTTGGCAGTGCCAGATTAATGAGATGCCAGCCTTCTCTGTCTGTGTGTGCTGGTTGATAGGGGAAAATGTCAAAACAGCCATGTCCATTTTTCACGCAAGGATGACAAAGGCAGCGCACTTGGGGAAACAAAGGGGACCTGGCTCCGTGCTACGGATCCGCCTCAAACAGCCTCAGCCCTGCCTGGCGTATTACTTTACACTGTATGGATCGGATTACCGCCTTACCGGAGACCTTAAAAGCAAACTTAAGTCCAGGTTGGAGGCAAGACTCTGTTGTAGTATCTCACAATCTTAATGACACAGATTACTCTTGTTTTGTCAAGCTTATATGCTGAAGTCATAACACAGTGACAGACTGTGAGAGAGGATTCTAACTATCTTCTAATGGATTTAAAGTGAGGCTCTGGCTGTAAATTATTTAAAGGTGATCTCCGGACGGCTTCCGAATGTTTGGTTTTGTGTGACGACACGACTCCACCTGTCCCATTTTGTGTCTTACTAGCATCACATTTCCCTCATGAATAGCATTATTTGGATTATGGCCTGTAATCGGCTATTTATTTTAATGAGCCCTTGGGGAGGGCTTCCCTGTGTCTTCTGTGTGTACACGCAGGCCCTGTCGGCGTTCAGTTTTACGGGGGGATTCCTGAGAACCCTGACCTCGATGAGTGAAATACGGGCCCTTGGCTAGAACTCAAGTCTGTCGCTTAACTGGGGACCCAGACACATGAAATGGCCGTAATAAAACCAGGGCCCATAAATTCTCTTAGAGGGTGGGAGGCCTGGTTGTCTGTGCTGTTATGTCAACACTGACCATAATTACAAGGTAATAAGGACACGCTCTAAGTGCTAAATCAATGGTGCTAACAAACTGTTATTTTTAAAGCTGGGATGTGATTGACTGCTGAAGTGCAGAATGGGATAGCCACAGGCGTGGTGTCATATGGCTGTGAACTGAGGAGAACATGCCGATTGTATAAAAGGCCCTCATCCATCATTATTGATCTCTCACTTACTGTAAAGTGGGGGCATTTTTACTGTATTTGTGTTTTTTTTCCCTTGTGTGTTGCTGTGCATGCGCGCACATCTGTGTATCACTGACAAAGTAAATAAATTAGAAACCTCACAACTCATATGAATCCCATTAGTTCAAGAGAATTAATCTCATAGCGTGCCTCCGCTGCTGGTTGCCTAACTTGCTTTCCGCAGAGCTTGATGTCGATGCTCAGCGCGCTGATACATGAGGTAGAAACACACCGTGAAATACATCTTGTGATTTTTGCTCTGGCATTTCATTTCTGAGGGCTTGCATTTTTCTAATGCGCATTATGGCTGTACACTGACATTTTAGTGTGTGATGATAGATACCGGCAAGCTCAAGTTTTTTGCAGTATTGCACTCTGTTGATTTTAAATTGTTGAGATGTTTCACACACATTTCCACTGCATCAGGAGGATCTAAACTGCAGCTTATCCTGTAACATGCAAAGGGTAATTTGTTATAGGATTTACAATGTGTTGTTGCAATATGGGATTAATTCATCACTGTGGCTAAAAGCTATTGTTTCACTTCTTCCTGACATGTGTAATGCCTGTATACATTGTCAGCCATGTCACACCCTCAACCATAAGGTTGTCCTGCATTCTTGCCCTCTAATTTATGTATCCAGAATCAAAAGACACGGGCTCTACAGGTCAGCTGTCACATTCCTGTATTCCCACAGGCACTCATGGAGAACGGCGGGATGGAGTGGGAAGAGATTTATGGCACAAACCGATCCAGGGTCCTTAAAACTCTGCCAAGCGTTGCCGCCACCTCTCCCTCTTTCTCTCCATTGCCTTTCTCACCTCTCTTCCTCCATCCGTTGTCCAACCAAAACGCAGAGAGAGGGAGACGTGCCAGCCAATCGGGTGTGTCTCCCAAAGCAGAGCGTCACTTCACATTTGGCCAAAATGTTCAGCTGCAGCTGCTCATCAGACAGAATGAGAACATGGACACCACTGACACCTTGTGGCAGTTTGGATCAGAATTTCATCTTATTAAATAACACCTTATACAAACACCTAAAGCTGATTTACAGCCGTATAAACTCACTTGTTGTGATTTATAGCTTCCAAAAAATGCAAGTTATGATAAAACATTTTTTAAAAAGAAATAAGAAATTTTGTTTAAATGGCCACTCATATTCTATCTAAACTACCTGTGACGGCCTTAGGGTCATAACTGGCTTCTTCTCAGTTTTACAAGGCAGTTTGGGCCACTGCCCACAGGTCACACGGACTGAATGCAGCTGAAGAAAAGGAAAAGTGGGCAAACAATCAGATGGGAAAAGTCAAGCAAGAGAGACAAAGAGGGGGGATCCCTTTATTCTTTTGTGTGAACCCTGTCCCCCCTCTCCTTTCTCCTTTTCTCTGTCACACACCCATTTAAAGACCCCTAGCTGCTATTGTGGCCATAGACACCAAGACGCTATAGACAGGCAAGACATCCTATTTACCACCCAGAGTAGCAGGGGGTGAGTCTGGGGTTTGGGGTCATGCAGGAGGCAGCGGTCATCCCCCGGTCAACTACAGTAGGTCATTATTCAGCCCAAGCCAATAGCCCAGAACCGTGTCCGAGCAACCCACCCCCAATCCATTCTGCTTAATTATTATAAATGAGGGGCGGCGTAAACAGCCATCATTACAGACACTCAGTGGCATACACAAATCCACTTTAAATTGCTATTAAGTTAAGGAGCTATCTGTAATCCCAGGCGTGCATTAGAAAGGAGCAAGTAGGTTTTCTTTTTATTAAATCTCATCGTCCCTGAGATATTTTCAAACGTTCTCATGCTCTGTCATGTTTCCAATTTGAAGCCAATTCACTGATTTAATTAAAAGCCCACTAGGAAAAAATGGACACTAAGTAGCCATTTCGATCTCTGGTTGTGCAGAATAATCGTCCATATTTCTGAATGGATTTTGACAAGATTTTTTCTTAGCAGAGATTCCTCCAAAAATAAGCATTTCCCCAACAGTTTCAGGTATTATCAGGTCATTTGTGAAGTGTACCTGTGTGAGCGGTGAGGAGGGCTCGCTAACCTGATTGCAGATTACAGATCACGGGCTTCTGTCTGGCACAAGCTGTTCATGTTTCTTTGTTAGTGTGAGCAGTGATGGAAGAACTGCAGAGAGCTGCAGTGTATCTGATGAGTCCATGTAGAGGATAAAGAGAAAGGCAAAAAAAAAAAAAAACAAGAGAGGATGCAAGTGGAAAGGCTGCTACAGGAGAGATGGAAAGAGAGGAATAGGAGGAAAGGAGGGAGGGGGCTGGAGATGGGGAGGGAGGGAGGGAGGGAGGGAAAGATTGTAACACCCAGGCGGCGGGTTCAGCAGCAGGGCAATGAGAGACTTCCTGCGCTCCATCACGCCCAAGGCCTGCCTCAGTCAGCTGGTGGCCGAGGAAAGATGCCTCATGTGTCAGGCTTATTAGCACTCCCCCTAGTTTGTATGCATTTGGGATTGGTGTTTGTGTGTGTGTGTGTGTGTGTGTGTGTGTGTGTGTGTGTGTGTGTGTGTGTGTGTGTGTGTGTTTCATCTGGTAGCATGGGTGTGTGTTTGAGATAAAGGAAAGGAAGAGGAGATGCAGTGAGGATCTCTACAGAATTTTACAATTTACTAAAAGGAAAAAAAAGGTGTTTTTTCTAAAGCTGTGTTGTGTTCAGGTACATGGCGGTGGCGTGACAAGACACCTGCCTCACCCCCGTCGTCTTTCGCCGCATCCAACCAACCTCGACTCACCTTCTCCCCGCTTCAGGCTCGGGTAGTTGTCAATCCGTCCTCTGGTCGGGTACATGAGCGATGGGCCTATCAGAATGCCACCATTAGCCAGCCCCCTGAGTGGTAAATAAACGATCGCGCCGGTACACTGCAGGTGTTGTCATGGCAACCTGCTCTCAGCGCCAGCCCCGCCCACGCTCATTCCCCGCTCTCTCGGCGGAGGAGTCACCGGGAGGTTAACGAGTCAACGTGCCGCAGCCGCCACAACATGGCGCTGTTTGCCCCCCCACCCCCTCCCCTCTTTTTCTCCCTCTGCTCCCACACAGAGTCGATTTGATCTGCATCCAGGTTGCAGTAAACACAGGCTCTGATATGTGTCACCTCTCTTACTCACACAGTGCATCCTGGGACATCTTGTAAATGGGATAAAACCAGACACTTCTCATAACTCAGCCGCTCAGGTGCGTTTGATTTTGCTCACCCCAGAGCATCTTGGAGGGAACGAATACTTAACAACTTGTCCCATTATTCAGTGCCACAATGAGCCGAAATATGCCTGCTCTTTGCCCCAACCTTAACATTTCAAAACTTCAGATACAAAATCGCACAAAAACAAATCAACCTAAAAGACAAGAAAGAGGAAAACAAACAGAAGGAGGAGGACATTGAGCAGTTAGCATAGTTTTTGTCATTTGGATAATTTACTCTCCACGCCTCTTGGAATGTCCCTATTACAGCAGGTGTACTCTGGATGAACCCATTTCAAGTATGAGGAAGATGGACTCTGCACGCCTGACAGACTTCCACCGCCATTGGCACCCACTCTGTGATGTAGCAGTTGTATTAAAATGGCGGCGCTGATAATCCAAAAGACCTTTCTCAGGGAGAATTTGAGACCGACTGCACAGATGGGCCGCGGAGATAAATAAAACTCTCTGTCACTATGGTTGGTGGAATAGTGCTGCGACGCCCCCAAGGGAGAGAAAAACTGTTTCGCTCCCTCTCTCCGATGCCTCCCCCCCGTCCGTCTGTCTCCCCCTCTCCTCCTCCTCTGTTCACCTCCTCTCAATTGGGAACCAGAGCCAGCTTTCCGCAACCGGGCTTTTCCCTCTGCAGTCTTATGGGAAGCATAAAAACACCATTTCGGACTTCACTTTCCCCTGCGTGATGAGCTCAAACACACACTGAATTGTCACTCAGACTCTGTCACAGAGCCAAGTGTAGTGGAGCATCCCAGTCAGAGTCAGAACGATGAGGCCTAGATGGACAGGCTGGTTACTGTAGCTACCTGTTTGTGCTGTTAGAACACTTGAGTCTCGTGGTTTATCACTTTGTAAGCGATCCATCCCTCCTTGCTGTCCAAACACCACTCATTAGCTGCAGGCCTCATTCCTCTGGCGGGAGAGAGGTGTCAGGTGGAGATGATCAGTGACAAAATGCCGTTCGTCATGTCATGTTATGTGTGTGTTTTTAAAACGAGAACCTGTAAGAGCAAGAGCAAATGATTCCAGTTTGAAACGCAAGACATCAGAACACCAAACTTTTCTGCATGTATCTGCTCTCATGTGTTTGCTCGGACTTGGTACATGTCGGTGTGTAGTTGAGCATTTTATCTTCTCTTCAGTGCAGAGGCAAACTGTTCAGGCAGCCATTCTCAATCTGCTGGAGAGGAGAGGAGAGATGAGGGGCCAGGCTCTCTGCTCCATCAGGACGGGGAAAATGAAGGCCGGCTGGTGCCTCCTCTGCTCCTCTGCTGGGCTTTAACGCCCCTCTGGTCTCAAGCCAAATATTGATCTAGCACAGATCTAGTTAGAGCCCAACTGCTGTGATCACATGGTCATGAGGTGGTTGATGTGACTCAAATTCCTAAATGTTTAAAACACTTTTAATGATCAGATGTTTTGTTATTTAAGTCTTATGTGAGAACTAGACATATAGATATTTCCACTGCCAATTAATGTATAATGTTGATTATTTAACTGAGTATTAACCAAATAGCCAATTAAATGTATATGAATTTGATCTAACATGGATTTAATCTGATTCTTTCAGTGATGATTAAACGCAACATAAAATCTCACATTATGCCCACAATTTGATCCATGTACATATTTTCATACTTCCAAAAAGTATAACACGTGAATTGTAAATATCAAAACCTTGGCTTAGTGCATTGAAATTAGACTCTTTCGTTATATTTATCTTATCAAAGTTTTTTGAATTGAAGCGATATTGTCTCACTTTCTATCTTTCCTATTTAATTAAACATTTCATGTGTTTTTGTTTCATTTTTTTTAACCCCATTATTTGGTCTACAAGATGTCTAACGTGCTCATAAAAAATCCAAATTGATTTCCTACAACAGATTATTGTTTTTTCCCAGCTGCCAAAAAACCCTGAAGGTTTTTAATTCTGGTGACATGAAACAGATACAATTGTTTCTCTTTTTGAGGTTTTATGTTTTCAGTCACTGTACTGAGTTACAGTGCATTTAATCTAATGTGAACAGCATTATGTTTTCTATACACACTTCCATTTTATCCTCTTTAAAAGTTGTTTTTTTTGGGAAGTTTTTCCTCACCTGAATCAAAGGTCTGTGAATTATGACATTAGGCTAAATAAATAAAAATTGACCCGATTGGACTTAACACATGGCAAACTCTGATCCTGTTTCTGTTTCTTTTAATCACAGTACAAAAATTAAGTTTTGTTTCATTCATCATTAGTCTGGGAGAACAGGCAGGCAGTCGTTATGGCTTTTCATCAGTTACAAAAAACAGTTTTATGTTCGATGCTCACTGTCTCAATCGTCTTGTTTACCGTTTTCCCCGTCGGTGAATGAAGACCCTCAGGGTTAATGTGCCACAGTGACTATTAGAATATTACACGACTGTTTAGTGGCTGGGATCTTGACTTTTCTGGATTTCCTTTGCTAGAGTTGAGTTTATATGATACAAGATCATTTTTAATTTTATTATTTTAGTTGCTGCTGAAAAGGACAGGCCACATATAATTGCATTTCAAATCATTGGAATGGTTGTTCTTGCGTTAATAATATGAGATGACCCTTATATTAAAATCAAATAAAAATGTGAAATTGGTGCTTGATCCTGCTTCGTTTACTTGTTCTCGGATCCCTCAGAGACTTACTGTTCTTTATTTGTTCATTTCGGGTCCAGGAGTACAACATTCACGGCTGGTGGGTCGGAGAGCTGAACGGCACTGTGGGTATCGTCCCCAAGGACTTCCTGCACCCTGCTTACATCCTCTAAGCTCCAACAGGTACAGAGGTACTCTCTTATCATCAGCATTATGGACCATTACTGTGGCCTAATACACAGAAACGGTCCCCCTGGTACTCATCCAGAATGCCATTGAGGTATATTCAGTCGTTGACCTGCCATTTATGGCATCTGCTGGCTGGAAGAAGTACTGCATAAAGCAATCTGAACGGTGCAATAGGTGATGGGTGAGAATAAATATGTGCAACAAAAGCGTGATCACAGCGTCAGTTGTCGTATTTAAGAAAATGATTCCCTAATATTGTTAGATAGACACAGTTTAAAATGAAATCTGAATTATTAATGAATGTTTCTCTCATGGTGTGTTTCTTTTTTTCTTTTTTTTTTCTTCTACAGAGCTGCTGCTGTTGACAAAGCCAGCCAGGAATTTCACAGACAGGCCTGTCAGACCATCTTTTCAAATTTTTTGAAAATTATTCCCTCATAAGACGGTAAATTATATCATGTAAATGTGCAGCAGTTGAACTCATTTCTACACACTATAAATCATTTGTAAAGGATCCTGTCTGATGTGCAAACTAGAAATGAAACAGTCGATTCATTTGTTAGTCAATCAACAGAATGTTCAGAGACCACAATTTTGATAATTGATAAATATTAATATAATATTTATCGAGAAAAAAACTAAAACATTCTCTGGTTGCAGCTTCTCAAATTTGAGGGTTTTTTTTTTTATTATAAATTGAATAAAACTTTTTAATGAGAATTTATTGTAATACTATATAAATGTACTATTTTCTAGCATTTAATGGACAAAACCAGTTTATCAGAAAAATAACAACATTTGATAGTGAAAATAACTGTTTACTTGCAACCCTGGTACAAACTGAATTATCTTTGTTGACTGATGCATTTATTGATTCACCTGTTAAAATGATCAATATGTAGATTGTTTGTGAATTGTAAATGATTTTTCATCTTGGCCTAGAAGTTTTCATCAATGACATACAATAAAAAAAAATCAGCAGATGTTATGTACTATATGTAAAACATTTTAAACTACATAATGTTTGGAGTATGAGAGGCATCTCAAAAATATAATTTACTGCTTGTGTTTGCTCTTTCAGTTGAAATTCAGTGGTTATTAAACTCATTTTCATTTTCACCCACTAGGTGGCAGGATTGCTCCAATATGTTGTCTAAAAACTATGAGATGGGTTGGATAAGCAAATATATCAAAATCTGAAGAAAAATGCAGAAATAAACAGTCACATGTGACATGGTAAAGAAGAAAAACTATTTATTTGAAATGAAATTATTAGATGATAGTTTGTACGTTTACACGGACACATCACTCAGGTTGTTATCATTGCCCTTGTAGATCCATGTTATAAAATAGAAGTCTCTGTAGAAGCAGGGTTTTTGACTCTGAACATAAAACAACTTTTTAAAAGCAACTCAAGTTTGCAAAAAATACCTCAGGTGCTCATTTACAGTGTAGACAGATAGCAAAACCCAGGACTGTACAATCCGACGACAACAGTAGTTCCTATGACAGTTTAAGATTAATGAAAGTCTACAGTCAGAGTTGACATGGAAACACTGATCATCAATTCAACACGGCTAACTTTGCCACAAAAACAAAAACATGTAAAAGCTCATGTCTATGTGAAATGATACAATAAACTGTGGGTCCCTTTTAAAAGCAAAAAGTGTGTGTGCATGTGTGTGTAACCATGTCGAGGACCAAGCTTCAGACTAGGTGGAATTAAAAACCACAAATATACTCTTCAGTGTAGTCTTTAATTTAAAACGAATTAAGCGCACCTTAATCCAACTGTTGTTCGTTAGAAAAGAGGCAGCACTGTGTTAATGTCTGAAATAAATAACTAAAAAGAAAAATCTTCACAGATAAAGTTTAGTGTATATAAACCATGGTGTCGCTCTAAGGGTGTCACTCATTTCTCCTTTTGCCAATTTAATGAATCAAAGAGACTGAAAAGGTGTTGATTTCATTGCACAGTGGTTCCCAAGTGAATATGTTATTGTTTTAATTTAATTTTGAGACAAGTGGTTCAGTTTAAATTAGGTAATCAAATGATTCAATTACATTTCTTATTCTGATAATTGTTTATGAAATGAAATCCAAAAAAAACACAATTGTTTATTTGTGCTTTTTTCGGCTAAAGTGACGTAATTTGTCTCTTCTGCAGACAAACCAAACCATCCTGACTTAGTGACTTGGATCAATGATAGATTATACATGGCATCATAAGCAGGCAGTTGTTGACTTAGAGATTTTTATGCGATTCACATTAAGTGAGGAATAACTGCGTGATTCTCTAGTGACTTAAAAGGTGGGTTCACCTTTTTTTCCCCTCTGTCTTTAAGCAATACTCACATGTCTGTAATTGTTCCTTCTGTTCATACTGGAGAGCAAATGATGTAGAATAAAATCTCCAGTTATCATTAGACAAATGAAGTGTCTGACTACCAGATTTACAGTCTTTTTATTTCTGAATTCTCTATTTGTCTGACTGTACCTTCACTGCAGCTCTACAGGAAAAAACACAGAGTGAAACTGGTATTAAATAGACTGTAACTGCAAGAAACACACATGATTTGTCTTAGGCCTCGTGTTATTTTAGGCTGAATTTCATAAATGTCAGAAAATGGTGAAAAATGTTTGTTGTAATGTCCCACAGCCTGAGGTGACATCCTCAGATGACTAAAATGATTATTGTGCATTAATTTTATTTGATTAATCAAGTAATCGATGCAATTCTATTTCAAAGCACATACGGACATGTGAGTGTTGCTATAAAAAATCGGAACCTCTTTAATTCCAGTGTATATGTCTTTGTTATAATTTGTTTTCTCAAATTTTTCATTATTGGTGGACTCTGCAACATAACATGACTAAATTTCAGCACCAAAAACATTCATTGTATCTCTTACTGAACAATAAAACCATTACTTCTTTAGATGTGATCAGGAAACCAGATTTTGATTCATTAATCTAGATATTTTTTGTGAACTTGGGCACCCTCTGCTGTTCCCAAAGAAGCCAATCATGATGCACGGCAGAGGAAAAAAAAAAAAACTTGTTCCAGTATTTAGTGTACCTGAGTGTAAATGAAGACAGTCATTTAAAAATATATATATATACACTATTTTAAAAACAAGTTATGCCAGGAACATGACTGAATATTAAATTATAAGTATGCCTCTGTTCTTGTTTGACATTAACAGACTAGATCATCCACATAATGAAGACTGTATAATAATGTGCACATATTTTGTGACAGAACACAACTCCCAGTATGTACTTTGTTTATCTTCGTGTGATCGAATGCGTCTTTGGCAGAGGACGACTCCCACCATCCATTGATCTAGCTCAGTGAGGGTGAAGCAGCCCTTAAACAGGGCTTATATATGCGGTCTCATGGACTGCAGGTGTTAAACTAACGCACCTGCACCTCATGAGTCTCGTCTGGGGCGTCCAAAGACAGCGAGGACAGGGTTTCCTGCTCAGTGTATTTACTATCAGCTACTGCAGGACCGCTGCTGGTCTCTAAGATGCTGAAGTCACCGCTTTCAGTCAAATCTGCACTTGCTACAGTTGAGTTAAGGTCCACAGATGTCATATACTGCAGGTCCTCGTCCTCCTGGCCAGAAATGTCCTCTTTCTCCACAGAGCATCCATTTATCTGTAGGTCCAAAATGTTCCTGCTGGAGGCCTCCACTTCGGACCAGTGAGAGACGTCCTCAGGAGATGTTTTCATGTAGCCGTTCGCAGCCTGGATCAAGTCCTCAGTCTCGTCATAAACACTTTCTTCCTCACTGACTTTGACAATGCTCTCATTGGAGGATGGCAGCGAGTGGCTGTCCTCATCGCTCTCATCTTTGGTCCCAACAAAATCCACCTCTTCTTCAACTTGCTTTTGGTCGATCTGGTGAACTACGTGACCACTTTCCACATCTGGGACACTGCTCACATCGTCAGTTTCAGCATCGACTTCTGACTGAAGAGGAGTCTCCTCTTTGCTTTCGGATTTTTGCTCGTCTGACTTCTCTAAATCCTCCACACAGCTGACATCTGAAACTGGACCCTTGGTGCTATCAATATGATCGAGACCGTTAAACTCAGAGATGACGTGGTTTTCTAAAACCTGCGTCACAGAGCAGACAACTTCCAGAACTTCCTGAGGTCTGGCATCTCTTTCTGCCACCTGTTCCTCATTGTCCTTAAAATCTAAAATCGCTACAGAATTCAGACATTCCTCTGGCTCACAGGTGACCTTTTCTATATTTACTTCCACAGGACCGTCCAACTGATCAGTCTTCACCTCCATTTCTGGATTGTGAACAGTCTTTTCTTCTGTATCTAATGTCACAACGCTTTCCTCTTCCTCCTCAAACACACTGTCCACCCCACCGAATTCAAAGCCAGTCCCCATGGGCGAGTGCACCTCCACTGGTGTCTGTATCTGACAGCTCCTCTGCTGGGTCTGTTCTGCCAGGCTGAGGCTCTCGGGGCCGTCCGGGTTATCGCCCAGAAAAAAGCTTGCCTCTGTCGGACCACAGTCGCACTCGACAACGGCCTCTAGATGGTTGTTCTCCTGGGAGATCTTTACTGAGGATTTCTCCTTATGCGGTAACTCAGCCGTGTCCTGATCACATTGCTCCAGTAAACCTTCTAGAGGGTCAGAGTCTCCACAGGAGAGAAGGTCGGGGCTGAAAGTCTCCTTGATTTGTAGGCACGGTTGATGAGGAGCTGGGCTGTGGTGGGAAAGAAAAAAAAAAACTGTTAAAACCATGCTTATTTGATTTAGTCCGGCTCAAACTGTAAATTTACTAAGGGTTCAGAATATATCATTCATCTCTGTAGCAATGTTTTTATATTGAATCTAATAACTGTCTAATGTGAAAGGGTTGGTAGTGACATCAAATCCTTGAGAATCAACACCCAAATATGCAGAACAATTTAGATCCTTCACTGTAAAATTAAACAGTAAAGGATGATGCAGAGGTAAAAGGTTATTTTCACAGGTATAGTTCAGTGGTTTAGATCCGTCCCTCGTACCTCTCCATGGACTCATAAGAAACGGTCAAACTCGGCTCCTTGATGGAATCGTCCTCCTGAGCCTGAGCCAAGCCCCAGTTGGACGAGGCGTAGGTGAGGATGGCGTCCGTCACGGAGTAGGGGGTGTGGCCCTGAACGCAGTCCTGGATGTGACCGACCGGCAGCTGGGTCTGCAGGAAGAGGTGGAGCTGGCTGTCTGACAGGCATACTGTCATGTGCACCACTCTGTCAGGACACAGTACAAAAATAATTATGACATTATATCAGTCACGCTGCTGTAACTCTCACAGCAGATTAAGCACTGAGATTTGTTTTAGAAGAAGATGATGATGATGATGAAGATGAAGAACTGACTTGTCCAAGAAGGCCTGAAGTCCTTTCCTCCTCCTCTCCAGAAAGTCCTCGTTGCTGAAGGAGAAGAAGGATTTTCCTGGAAGGTCTGGGACGGGCCTGGAAGGATGACAACAAGCAAAAAAGGCTTCATCCTCCATGCTGGCAGATTATATCTCATTTGCTTCAATTAATGTCACACAGAGGTTAAATAAAACTTGGGAAAGTCGTGTTGATACACTGATCTTACATTATGCCACAATGTCATAAGACTGACTTAATGGACCCCCTGCTAAAACAGATCAGGTACAAAATCTGGATCTGGTCTGGATGAGCTCATTTACAAGGTGCATCATTTTCTAAATATTTAATCAACCCAGCTTTGAAGCAGTTTTATACTGACAAAAACATCTGTATTAATAGATGTTTTGGGCTGCTTGGGGCAGCACAACAAGCAGTAAATGCATATCTTACAAAGTTGATGTTAGCAGACACAGAACAACATTATCATTCATTTGGAGTTGTGTTTCGGGTCACCTGGTGAACTGAAGTCCAATGTTTTCTCTTTTAGCTCTGTGTTTGGTCTCCATCAACTCCTGGGGGAAATATCTGACTCTTTAGCTGCTAAATGCTCCACTATGTTCAATAGCTGCTCTCTACCTGTGTCCGTCTGCTGTTTGCTGCTGAGCTGGGAGTGGACAGTGCTGAAAGACGCTAAAATATTTCATGCAAGCGACCCCTTTCACATACACCAGGAGTCAGCATGTAGATTCATGGGCCAGTTTCTGACATGTGAAGAACAGCTCTCAGACAGGCTGTCATGTAAAACTACCACCAGTGCCTCAGTCCTACATTTTTGGAATGACCCACTGGAAAGGAAGACTACAAGAACAGGACCATCTGCTCACTCTTCACAGCTACTTACACCAAACCAGAGTTCTTCTGCAGCTTCTTCTTGAGCCAGACAAACTCACTGTAGCGCCGACGCACACAGGAAGTCTTGGCTGTGAAGGCTTTGCTGTTGGTCTGGGAATGAAAAAAAAAAAAACACGATTATACAGAGTTAAAGTGTGAGGGATTGAATCCCATTAGAGATAAGGTTGGTGATATTTTATATTTTTCTTATGGTCAACAAGCTATGAATTGATGTTCCTACATTACCACAAACACACACACTTTAGTTTATGTTGAATCAATCCCACATATACTGTCCTGCTGCCTCAAACACTCACTGGAGCACCAAATGTGTATTAATCTGCAACTGAAAATAGTGATGATGAATGCACAATTTGCTCCTGTTTGAGTGATATTTGCTATAAACTTAAGAGCCCAGCTGTTTTAGAAAAATATTAGTCTTCTAAAAATGAAACTATATATTGGTGACTTGTTTTTAAAGGTGTAACTTATGCAGTAGGAACCAACAAGATTGAGACCCACAAAGCCAGGAAGTTGGAAAGTATTAAGAGGCAGACTAACAAATTTGAGTTTTTCTCTTTTCAAAGGATTGATTGACAATGAGAAGAGTATAAATGAGAAGAGCCGTATCCTTTAATGTTCTTATTTACAGCATTTACTTTGCATTTATATCTATCTATTTTTGGAACTGATGTGACTAGAATGACTCATGTTCCAGCTGAGTGCTTATAGCAGAACTAAAGCATAATCACATGCCATTGGTTCTGGTGACGTGTGACAAGAG
The DNA here is from genome assembly GCF_002260705.1 of Seriola dumerili. Classification (NCBI taxonomy): domain Eukaryota; kingdom Metazoa; phylum Chordata; class Actinopteri; order Carangiformes; family Carangidae; genus Seriola; species Seriola dumerili. Next base: position 2,524,628 of record NW_019174323.1, read on the forward strand.
TCCACTGATGTTTGCGTAACAAGCCACCTTCTGCCAGACCATAATCAATTACAGCACAAGCTGCATTGGTTTAGTTCCCATGTTATCCCATGCCAAATGTCCTGAGAAGGATCACTTTTTTACTGAGCTTCCTCCTCGTCTCAATCATGTCGTTCAAACAGAATTTGAAAGTAAGTCAAGGAAAAAAAAAAAGATTATAGAACAGTACCTTTCATGCACTGGATAGCATTATTCAGTCATATTATTAGAGCTGCAGCTATTAGTCAATTATTTGATTAGTCAATCAACAGAAAATCGATTGGTTAAAATAGTTTTTTAAGCACAAATGTTTGACATTTCCTGATCCCAGCTTGTCAAATGTGAGTATTTGATCTTTTTCTTTGTCATATATGAAAGTAAACTGATTATCTTTTGGTTTTGGACAAAACAGGACACCTGAAGACATCAGATCGTCAAATAATATGCAGATTAATCAATAATGAAAATAACTGTTGACCTACATATTGTTGAGTGCAATAAGACATTCAGTTTAGGTTTAGACTAGCACCCACTGTGTAGAAGCTAATGAGGGTCCAAATAAAGAAATAAAGAGTTTAGGTGTGTTATACGGAAGCTTTAATATTTTATACAAATATCCATTTCTGTTTCAAGCTATGCTGAGAATTACATACAGCAGTTTGGTTTCACCAAGTTAACTTTTAAATACATTTTTAATTTGACATAGAAATGTAATTTAATACCCGCTTCACAATCATACCGCCTACAGTATGAAAGACATCAATATAAACCAGTAGGGATGATTAGACCAAGAATAAAATAACACATTTTTACACTTATTTCACATTTTTGTCATTACTTCCTGTCAGGATATAACAATCATTCATAACAACATAATTTATTAATCATTAAAAATTGATGCATGAATGGACAGCTAGATTATCCAATTAAAAATAACGAATTCATTAGTCAACTAGCTCAGAGGTCTGGAACAATAGTACTTGGGATTCTCCAGCCAGGTTTTGCAAAAATCACACACAAACCTTTTTATAATTGTATTATAAATGTTACTGCCTGTAGCAGGAAGAACATTTTTTTGTGAGGAAACCTTATCAGTGACTTTTTAATGCTAAAATAGTTATATGTTGTATAGGGTTAATAGTTTCTGCACAGTGAGAGGCAATGAAAGCAGTGAAATATTTTTCTGGAGGGCATGTGTTGAACTAAAATAACCATAAAAGCTACTTGTTTGGATTTTCCATTATTCTAATTTTTAACACTTTGTTCATTTACAGCTCACATGTCTTCATGCAAAGCAATAACTTATCGACCACAAGGCAAAATGAATCATGTGAGGTCAAATGATCTTTGCCAATTTCATGACTCATCACACACACAACTCATCCATCTGGCCATGGAGCCTTACTGCTGACACAGCATTCCTCAACACAAACTGCCGCCTAGACAACAACATCAACTCCTGTCCAAGCAAAATGTAAGGAATCTATCTCTTTTCCAAAGGTTACGTTAGAGTGAAAAGGGTCATAAAGTTCTTATCGCGGGAGTGGTATCTGAAGCTCCAGTCGAGGCTGTTTACTGTTGCTATTTCCTTCTTTGTAGTGTAACACAGGCTTAATAGAAAACTACTACACTGGTATACAACTTCTAGTAAGTAAGAAACTCCTTCTAAATATCATCAAATTGTTTCATTTTAAAGCAAGTTTATTTTCTAATAAAATTTCAAAGTGTATTTTAGGATTTTTTTCATTACTACTACTACAGTGCATTACTACTTTCATCTGTTTTTATAGATTGCTACTTAATTTATCCTGAGGGAAATTCCCATATTGTAGCAGCACCATATAACCAATGAATGAAAACACATGAAAAAGAAAAACAGGCTAACATCGATAAACAATACAGAGAAGCAGAGATTACAGTTATTGACCTTTGTGTTTTATCACACTCTGCGTAACCGTTTCAGCTCTGAAACAAGTGACCTATTGTTTTATTGTAATTTAGTGTCAATACTCACATGTAGGAATATTTTATAATCCACATATGAATTCCACGAGCCTTCGTTCTGCATGCGGGGATCTTGGACCCGCACTGCAACAAACTCCTGAAGGAGAGAAACGAAGTCATAGTTTCATAAGTTTAAATTTAAAAATAAATAAATAAATAAAAAACTGCTGTGGTGTTTGTGCGCATGTGTTCCTGTGTGTTTTACTGTCTCATGGTTAAAATAACAGATCAAAATCTAAATAACTTGTTTTGGCACGACATATGCCTCTTCTACACAGATGACGTTTCTGAAATGCTTTTAAAACACATTGTTCTTTGGCATTTATGAACTGGAAGTTTGTTTTAAAGGAGGGTGGTGTATCCCTACAGAAAGTCTTTTGTAGGTTTCACCAACAAGTGGAGCTCATATTACAAATGAATCTTGTGATTGAATGTAGACAAAGAGAAAGCGGGAAGCTACTTACATCTTCTTCGTGATTGCTGTTCATCCTATCGAGTGCTGCACTGCATAAAAAAGGAGAAATGAATGAGGAGAGATTTCAATAAACTGGATCAAAAGCTCAAATTATGTACCTTTTCTACAGTGATGTCATGAGTTGATGACTCATCCTATTCAAGAGAAGCTGGTAAGATAAAATCAACTGAGTCACTTTCACAGGCATTTCCCTTTACCACAAAACAAGAGCAAAGTATCCAGACTCTTAAGAGCTTTTCCAAAGAGAAACAAGCACTCACTTCCCCTGGTCTTATAGCAGTTTGTTGAGTGTCTCTATAGCTTTGTGAAACTCCTTACATTAGCAGTTCATTAGTAGCATACTCTACAGCTTGTAGACCAAGCTGCCTCAAACCAATATCAGTGTAACTTACCCATCATTAATCTGGTGAAGCACATTTATCTGCATCTCTGCTTCCTCACTGACAGTGAGATTGCAAAAAAAAAAACCCTAATGCAATCTAATCCAATACCAACAATCAGCAATGGCATACTAGTAAAGGCTGGCATATGTCAGTAAGGGCGGCAACTAACAAATATTTTCTTTATTAAGTGATTTATGGACAGTTTATTTGAGCTGTAATATAATAAAATGTGCAAAATTATGCATTCAAAATGCTTTATTGTCTCACCAACAGTCCCTAAAGATATTCAAATCACAATGTTATAAAATAGAGAAAATAGTTAACACTAACATTTGCCTTATTCTCATCTAGCTACTGTTACTAATACTTGCAAATATGGATGGATTACCAAATGAGCCTTGTGGACACAGGCTTCTGATTGAAGCAACTGTTGTAAAGTCAACACAACTACAAAGATACACAAAACAACCAGAGAGACACAAAACGACCAAAGAGAGGCGTAAAAAACCGAAGAGAGTCAAATAATGGGTAGTGAGAGACATAAATGGTACCAAAGAAACACTAAACAGCTACAAAGACACGTAGAAACACCACAAAAAGATTTTAAAAAACAACCACAAAGAGACCTAGACATGGTTGCTTCATTTGTGGTCACTGCCTCTCTTTCAGACTTGGTTTCTTTCTCTTAATTAAGGGGGCGTGGGGAGGTTTTACTTTTTCGTGCCCAGGGGGGCTTCAATGTTTCATGAACCGTCCATTCTTGCAACAGTTATCTCTCCATTTAAACAGACAAAATATTCTGTTTATTGGGGGATGTCCTGCTGTGGAACAGTAGAAGTAACCGTCAGAAACATGGGGAATTTAACAGCTTGTGGATGATGTAATATATTTAGCCTCTTTATACTGTACAACGAAACTTAAGGTGAAAATAAAGTGCCACTAAGATCCTAAATTAAGAGACACGGCTGTCATATGGTGAAACCTAACGACTTTTTAAAGGGGAGTTAGTTAGTCTAGCTAAACAACCTGGCTAAAGGAAACGTGAGCTAAAGGCTAATATTAGTCGACAACTACTTACTCTCATAAGTGTGTTAGCTGCTGTGGTAATGTCCAGGCGGCTGTTGTCGATATCGTCCTGCCTGTCGATGTTTGTGTTTCACTTAAGAATAAAATCCTCAAACACAGACGCTTGTTGTTCCGACCTGCTCCTGGCTCCATTTCGCAAGTCACAAGCAGCGCCGCGACGTCACACAGTGACGTAGCGACTTCCGGAAGCGTGCGTTAGAGCGTAAGAGAGGGGCGTGGCTTTTAATTACAAAATAAATACCGGTAAATTAATTAATTAAAAAATATACATATTTATGATACACACACACACGTGTGTGTGTAAATAGTTATTTATGATTGCTGTATTACTGTACCTCACATTCCTATATTTACATATCTTTCATTTCATTTCATTCTTCCCTGTATACATATCTGTACATACAATACCTGTACTGTATAGATTCATTATTTCATTGTTCTCATCACCCATCTGGTACTTGTATTGGATAGCTACAGATATAGAAATAGAACACAAGATATGTCAACCCTTTGGCAACAAATTCTCATCCACATCACACCTTATGTCCTCTCCTCAAAACACCAGGGAAAAAAACCTTTTGCAGCCTGATCCAGCCCTGACAATCTCCTGCACTTATTTAAAGGGTCAAATATCCAGTCAGAGACTACATAAATAAATAAAGATAAATATTAACATACATAATAACGTTGTTAATGTTGAGATGTTACACTCGGTGGCATATTTTAGAAAAGATGTTTAATCAGAAAGAATAAATGAAAAATAAAAGGGGGGAGTTGGCTAACTTGTCCCAAGTGGGCCATGCAAGCTGCCTAAGGGACTTACTCCCCTGACTTACTCCTACACACAAGCACACCTATGGAGCGCACTGTACTATGCCACTTTATGATTCACAGAAAATGTGCCATAATGTGCCAAAGGAAAGTGCTTTTTTCACGGGAAGATAAATCGCTGAAAATATGGTACATGAAATGAATATTTCAACGAATATTGGATTGTTTCGGTGGATGTCCTTTAAAAGTGTCTAAAATGTTTTTTCTCTGCTGGCCCAGTGCACAGCAACACATATCTCTGCTAGTGTGCTGGTGTTTCCGGCCACCTCTCTTAACTGGCAGCACGCTGATCTGAATCAACATCAAGTAACACACCATTATGCATGACTATACAACCCCACATCACATAACCCGAACTATCCCTTTAAGTTGGGGCTAAACCCCAATGTTTACAATGTCTGGCTCCGCCTCTGCTATAGTAGATGACAGTAAAGGCCTTTGTATACCTGTAATTTTTTATAATTTGGTCTCTTTGAGCATTCTGGATTTGATTTCAATAACAGATGAATGATCAATTATCTCCAATCTCATGGTGCAACACAAAACTTGTGTTCATATTTATCTACTAAAACAGTTTTATAAATAAATGTCATTCTTAGATTAATAAAATAAATAAATAAACAAAACAAAAAAAAACATCTAAAAAACATACAAAACATTAAAAATGCCCCCAGATGAATACACACATATATATATACACATATACATGAGTAGGCTGAACGTACTTAGTAAGTGCACAGTTTCCCACAGGGATTAATAGAGTAAATCAGTTTCTTCACTGTATTTATCATGCAGTGAGGCCGTTCCATTGATCCAGTCCGCTGCTTGCCCACACTCTGCAATCACAGATCTATATGTCACACGCACGCAGTACCCCGGGCTCTGGTTATACTGCTGAGTAAATCCGTATGCTTTGTAATCTGCGAAACTGCACGCTCCAACAGACCAGCGGACCCTTTTTTTCCTTCTCTCATTCCAGACGAAGGGGCGGAAACGACACATTTTCAACACAAACCGCGACGTTATAACTGTATATCTGCAAGACAAAGCCAAACGTGTTTTATTTCGGTTCGGGTGGAACTTTTAAAACCGGTTGAATTGTAAGTCATTGTAAGGTGAGTTTAATTTTTGTCTCCCCTCCTCCCTCCAAAAGCGTCAAGTACCGTGAGGCGCTTCTCAAACGTGTTGTGTCGTTTGATTGTACATGAGTCTTAACGTTAGCTATCCTTATGTGCATATTTTCAATGGGGGCGTGAGAATCACATCCGCGCTTAGTTCGGAGACACGTCTCACATTCAGAGTGATCATCAACAATCATTATAACCGACAGGCATGTATGTTACATTAGTTGCTAACGAGAAAGCAATATGGAGGAGACACCAGCTAGCTGCAAACTGTGCGTCCCTTCGAGGCTTTGTCGTGCAGTGGTTTTTTTTTTCTTTTTGCAGCTAACGTTAGCAGTAAAAAAAAAAATCCCCCTAAATTGAGAATGCATGGTTGTTTTTTTACACTACGACAATGTATAGTAGGAGTATTATTAGCTCAGCATTTCCACACTGAATGTTTCATGCTTCTGAGCAGTCGCCAGGTGTTGCAAACCTCTTGTTGATGCTGGCAGTTTTAGACACGACCACAAACACCTTACAGTCTTGCCACCGCTGTGTTATCAACAATAATACTGAGGTGTCCACCTTGTGCAATTACCTTGTTGATGTTGACCTATAATATAGTCGGTGAGGGTCATATTTTCGCACTCCAGTCAAGACACGCTTGTAACACTTACACCTCCCGCCCCCCCCATGCAGAGATATAGAGTTTTCATGTCATAAGGTACATGGGTAACTTCAGGTAATGCAGATTAGGCAGTCTTTTGAAATAGAAACCCGTAATTGAGACAATATCAAAGCCGAAAAGATTAGTTCACTAATCAATTAGTCGATAAATTGAAAAATAATCAGAAAGTGATTTGTTGATTATTCATCTCAGTCATTTAACAAGCAAAAATTAATAAGTAGTGTCAAATATTCAGCGATTGCAGCCTCTCAGCTGAGAGGATTTCCTCTTTTTCTTAGTCAATTATAATTTTAAATTAAATATTTTTGGATATTTGGGCTGTAAGTCACACAAGACGGCTCTGGGATGCTCTAGGCATTTTTGACAATTCATAAAACGTCTCATAGACTGATCGATTAATCAGAAAAAAGAAATTGATAATGAAAGTAATCGTTAGTGCCAGTCCTAGACAAAATCTGCATACACATAATGGGCAATAAAGTAATGAAAACACATGGATTGCTGGTAATATGCATTGCCTCACATTGTCACCCTTGTATCTTTTCAATAAATCCCATTCTCCAATGCTGTTTTCTCCTCTCTACCACATTGATTCCCGCTTGCTTCCATCATGCAACAATCTTGACGTTGACCAGGAACCTGCTGGTCCCCAGGTCTACCTGATGAGTATGAGCCTGACTACAGAACCCTCTAACGATGGTCCCACTGTTACGGAAGGTTTTATATATCATTATTTTCTAAAATAAATTTCTCTGTATCACTTGTCCTTGTGCGTGTCAAGAGTCACGGAATGGATAAAGTAGTATATGTCAACTAAAGTGGCACTATGAATGTTTGTCATCCATTTGAAAGTGAACTCAGCAAAAGTGTTTTCCATTCATTTGTGAACCAGAGTAACATGTGTCCCGCACAAATGTGAACATCTTAAACTCTGCCACTGAATCATAACACCTGCAGGCAATAAGAGCTTTCAGTTTCAAGGCTCAGCAGTTGTTAAAAAGCAGGTGTCTCTAGGGACAGTGACAAGTGATCTGCCAATCACTCCTGTTTCTAACCCATCAGAGAGCAAAATGACAACAGCTGAGAAGAAGGACAAGAAGGCAGATGATGTTGCAGAGGAAGAGGAGGAGGAGGAAGAATATGTGGTGGAAAAGGTCCTGAATCGGCGGGTGGTGAAAGGGAGAGTAGAGTACCTTCTCAAGTGGAAAGGCTTCTCTGAGTGAGTGAATTTGGGGAGTTGTTGTAAATGTATTTTTAATTTTAAAAGTAAATAAATTCATGGGAAGTCCTGACATATTCTGGTTTACTTATGTCACATCATCCACTCCATCTTTTCTTCTCATTATCTTTTTTATTCAGTCCTCTAAATCAAAGATATTAATGTTATGACAAATAATAGAAAGAAATAGCTGCATATTTAACAGGTGACTAAATGTATGAATTAAATACATAAATACTGTATTTTTATGTACTGATATCTGCAGTGAAGATAACACGTGGGAGCCTGAAGATAACTTGGACTGTCCAGATTTGATTGCAGAATTTCTGCAGTCCCAAAAATCAGCGCACGATGGAAAGAGAAAGGCGGCCGGAGAAGCAGAAGGAGACGACAGTAAATCAAAGAAGAAAAAAGATGATGTAAGTTCCAATTCTTTGTTTTTGTTTGAGTCTGCAAATTTTAGTTTCTATTTATTTTATTTTATTTTTTTTTGGCACAGTTAAAGGGTTGAAGCGGGTTCATGTTCTGTGCAGAGAGCAGCATCAGTGTTGCTTATTTCCCTCGCAACTAAAACCATTGTGTCATAAACATAATAAATAATGCACTGGTGGGAAACAAATGGTGATATTAACTTGCAAAAAAAGTCAGGGTGTCATATTTAGTGTGATGAAATCATGCTGAATCACGTGTTAGTAGAATATTTATGAGAAGATGTTATGCTACAAGATCTCAAACCTGTTTTAATTTTGGCAGTGATTTTTAGATTTTTCATTACTGAGTTTGAAGTTATATAAAAAAGGAATAATCAATGAGTATTGCCAGGTACCATATTGTACTGAGGGTCCTGACACATCTAGTCTGCAAACTAAGAACCAGCAGAGACACAAACGCTCATTAATCACTTTGAAAGTTGCATTTGAACACACCACAAATACTACCCAGCTACCAACAACATGCCTTCATGCTTCACACCTGCGTGGGGACATAACTAGTCAGTAGTCTGTATTTTAATGTTTTGACACCACTATGAATCTGATTAAATAGCCTTCAGTAATAATATGTAATAATAAGTGTAATATGTAATAATGTCTAATAAAAAGTTGCACTGTTAAGTTTTGTTTAGTTTTTCTTTGCTTCGCTCTGCTGTCGTCACCCCATGAAAAGAAAAGAAACAAAAAAACAAAAAAAACAAATCTCTTTTTATCTACCCAACATGACATGAACATTTTCCTGCACAGAGCAGTTTAAAAAGTTGCCAGATAAAAATGGTAAAACACAAACCAGCCACGGTGAGATTGGGGTAGATGAAGAGTTGCAGGTGGCAGTTGTTTGTTATAGTTCAGGTCAACTTCAAATCTCATCAAACATCTTTTTGTTGTGGAAAACCGCTCCTGCAGTTCCCACAACACATTGATCACAGTTTCTCAAGGTTTTTCTGAACCACATGGAAATTCTGGTCTCCATTTCAGCAGGGCCTTACTTTGGGATCACTCGACCAGTTACAGACTCCCCTCCCTCCTCCACACTACACACGCCTCCGTGTGGTCACACAACTTTATAGGAAACTCTCAGGTTGAATCCAAATGTCCGGACTTCCCCGCACTCTCAGACTCATGTCCAGAAAGGCTGTGAATGCCCGAGGCTTTCCCAAATCCACAATTCATCAAGTCCACAAGAGGGCTCAAGTGGACTTTCTACAGACTGGCTTGAGGTCTAGACATCAATGAATGAATTACACACAGTTAATTGCCATTATAGATGTAGTGCCAACACAAGAGAACAACCGTATTTAACAGTAAAATATTATACAACTACAAATTATTTTGATCATTATTTAAGCAAAAATGTCAAAACATTTCCTGGTCCCAGCTTCTCAGATTTGATGGTTTTCTTTGTCTTATATGATACTACACTGAATGTCTTTTGGTTCTGGACAGCTGGTCGGACAAAACAATATATTTTCAAGACATCACTTTGGGTTGTGAGAACTTATAACAGGCATTTCTCACAATTTTCAACGTTTTAATGACAACCAATGAGAGAAAATAATCAGCAGCTTTATCGATAATGAAAATAATTGTTACCAAAAGGGATGCATTAAAAATCATTTAAAAAAAAAAACACACTTAACACACTGCAGCTTAAGAGGACAGAAACATAGACAAAAACAAGAATAAAACATTTATCTCTTTGACAACATGTAGGCAGCATTTAGAAAATAACTGCACAGAAATAAAAGGCAGATGCCAGTTCAAACTCTTATGCCTGAAGTCTGCCAGTGCACAAACGATGGGCATTTGGATTCAGTTTCAACATATGCAAAAAGGCAGGACATTCTTTTTATGTTCATCAGCATTTGGATCTCATAGATTTCTACAGACAGCTACACACATCCTTCAACATTCATGTCCCAAATATTTTCTTTTACAGCAGCTTCCCCCCAAAGCCCCAAGCAAATGTGGCATTCCTCAGTTTGTTTTAAATTCCGCTCCCAGCCATAAAAATACAGCAACCGTGACATACTGTAGGTCGTTTGTATTTATGCAAAAATGTTGTTTTGCGATTGACTGCAGTTCTTATTTTGTTCTTTGATCCTCAGACAGAGAAGCTAAGGGGCTTTGCTCGAGGTCTGGATCCAGAGAGGATTATTGGTGCCACAGATTCCACAGGAGAACTCATGTTCCTCATGAAATGGTTTGTGCGCAGTGTATAGCACTGTTAACTACTGAAACTATAACACCAGTGGCTGAATAACGCCGCTTTTTGTTGTTTGTCCAGGAAAAACTCTGACGAAGCTGACCTGGTGCCGGCGAAGGAGGCCAACGTAAAGTGTCCGCAGGTGGTCATCTCATTCTATGAAGAAAGACTGACTTGGCACTCGTATCCCACAGAGGACGAGAAAAAGGACGAAAAGAACTAACACAGGGCGAAGGGGCAAAGAAAGAAAACTGTAGTTTTGAACTTCATTGTATTTGGAGGGGGTGGGGGTATGAGGGGCGGAGACAAGCAAGACACCATTGGACTCCCATTTGTCTGTTGGTGTAGTATCACTCATTTGATTCTACTTTTATCTGGATATAATCTAAATGTATATATGCTTCAGGTTTGCTTGACAAAACCCTGTCCATTTGAACTGTAAAACAGTGTTAATTTTCAGTATCATTCCAGTTTGAAGAGTCGCCTGACTGTTTCTAACATGCGGTCCAGTGCTCCGTCATCTTACTATGACATCGTATCAGTGAGGTGATGTTTTTATTTCATCCGTGTGCCATTTTCCTTTTTGCCTGGTTCATTGGTGCTTTTGACGGGCAAAACAAAATTTTAGCTGTTTACTTAGGACTCGTTTGGTGTACGATCATGAAGTCTTTTCAGTGATTAATTTGGTCACTGTTAATCTTTGTAGTGTTTTTCATTATCATGTCTTGCTTGTCAGTTTTGGAAAATAAACCACTTTTTGTTACCGTGCTGTTTCATGGTGGTGTCGCTCTTAAAATAACATGATTATTACTAGTAGGGCTGCAACTGAGAGATTAATCTCTCAGTCGTTTTGCTCATCCCAGTGGCTGAGACTTTATCAAATGTCTTGTTTTGTTCTACCGACAGTCAAAAAACTTAAATATTAAACTTACTCTCATGCAACACAAGGATAAGGAACACATTTTCACATTTGAGAACCTGGAAACAGCAAATGTTTGGTATTTCTTGCTTAAGAAATTACTTGAACAGTTGTTGCTGATTTTTCTTCTGTCAATCATCTAACTGAATAATTGGCTAATTGTTGCAGCTCTATTTACCCAGTTTTGCTTATTCATGACCCTGAGGCTTTTTGTGTCATCGGATATACTTTGCAGATTAAAACTCCACAAAAATCTGAAACATGGACCGATGTTAAACCACTAAGTTGTCTGGACCGAGCCCGTGTCGTACAGTACGACATGAACCATTCATGACAACTAGAACACAAGAGTCACAGGTGAAAATAAAAACACTTTATTAATCAATAAAAACAATTCTTGATTGCCAGCAAATATCTCAAAACAGGGAACTACATCCAAACTCAAAGCAGTGGGTGAGACTGTTATGGAGACATTTGACAAACTTCATAAATCATGACAAACACAAAACATGAAAATATTTACATAACAAGACAGACAAAAAAAAGTGCACTAAGTAGTAGCAGTACTAAATAGTTGGTGTTGCACTGGGTTACACTGAAGTGAATGTTAACCAGAGTTTCATGCCTGAAGATCACATGTAATGAGGACATTTCTCCTTTCAAAAACAAGTTTTTTTGGACATCATAATGTTGCGAGTTCTGTTCAGCCTCTTGTAAATATTCTAGCCTAACTGCTATCTCAGCTGCAACAACTGACCTATTTTTGTTTTTTAAATTTTTTTTAATTTTTTACAGAGGGTGATGTAACACATGTACTGACGAACTTCATTCAAATAGACAAGTAATAGCACTTCTACTTTGAGAACATTTTTCTTCAGTTCTCAAAACCTTTTTAAAGTGAAGATAATGATATCGTGAAATAAAGGCATTCAAATCAAAGTGGCCACAACACACACCATCAGTTCACGCATCCAAGTAACTTTTATCTCATGTAACAACTCGGCTCACTTTGTTATCAACACAAAAACTTAAAAACATAGGACTCATAATAATTTAAGCCAAACAACTCGGCTTTACAGCAGTTTAAAAAAAATCGCCTCAAGTGGCTTTCAATTGGGTAGCGTTGGCAAATAAGTTACTTAAAAGGGATATCGCTACACCACAGCGACAACTGAGCCTGTTTCAAGTTAATGCTTAAAACGGGGCATCCAAGAGGAGAAAGAAAACCAACAGATAATCCATAGCTTTGATCTGTAACAGCCTGGAGTCGGTGGTAATCGTACAGTACTCTCTGGAGCTCCGGGCTCATCACAATTTCTTTAAATTCTCTTGTGATTACAGGCTTTCAAAAATCAACAAAGAGGGTGTAGACTTTTAATGTAAAGCTGATGTGGCTAGACCTATAACCTTGCTTATACTACAGATTATGAACAGTTAATAAGAGCCTCTCCTTAACGCAGCTCCCGTATTTAAACCTGCAGCGAAGGAATAGCGACAGACACGGCAAAATGCATATAGCCAAGCCTTTTAAAGACAAATTACAGTGCTATGTATAATTTATAAGGAAGCTGATACATTTTGCAATGCAGTGTGCCTCCTCCCTAAAAAACATCCATCTCCTCCTCTCACAGGACTTCACCTCCAGGCCTCTTTTTAGCAGCGGCCGACCCGGGAACACAACAGCCTCTGACTCGTTCTCATCTCAACATCCTCCTCCTTCCTCCTCCTTCATCAAACCCAATCTCTTCAGGGCCTTCTGAACTTAGATGCCACTCACAAACTGCCTCAAAAACTGGGAATTTGTTACACAAACCTACAGAATCAGAGTGCAGTGTTTGAGCATTTAAGATGTATTCAGATTGAGTGAGGTGCACCATACAACCTTTGGTTAGTATCGGTGTTAATGGCATCCTAAAATGATGGACTTCCTTTAACCTTTGGTATCTAAACTCTCACAACCATCGACGCTGTTCTTTGCCTGAAGATTTGCAACTTAAAAGCTTCAGTGACTATGAAAATCACTAAAAGTCTCCAGGGTGGGATGTGAGCTGATAGTCCTTTAAAACCTTCAGTGCATAGGTATTCCAACCATCCTTGTTGACAGTGTTCTTTTACTCCCACTTTTCTCGGTACCAGTCCCTTCTTTTACCCTACAAATCTCCATCCTCAGTGGTTTGGTGCAAAAGGATCAAGAGCAGCTAAAATTTTTCTAATAGCTCTTTTTATGTCCTTTTATATCCCTCTTCTCCTCCTCGCTTATTGTTTTCCCCCCGTCTAAATAATGAAATATCAGTACTCAAACGAAGAGCTACTTCTGCTTCGAAGTTTTTCCAGGAAAAAACATGTAGGAACAGAATGAAAAGGGAGAAACTAATGCAGGAAGAGTAGTCAACAATGCCACTTTTCTACTCACCAGAATCTTCTTAAAGGAAAAAAGGACATTTCTCTTGCATTTGCAGAAATCTTTCTTATTGATTTAGCAAAGTGACAGAATAAACAGCAGTTTGTCCCCCTCACTTCTTTTTGTCTTTCTGTTTTTTCTCGGGCTTACGGTTCTGCTCAGCAGTCGTCATGCCGCGGGGCATGATCAGCACGCTGCCGTCAGCGCTGTACTGGAGCGAGTACTCGCTGGGAGGATAGGGCCGGCCCTCCTCGTCCCGTAGCTGAGTGAACACCTCTTGGTACAGACTCTGCATTTTCTGCTTCATCTGCCGGATGGAGCGGATAAACTCCATCTTCTCCTTGAGCAGCCGGGCCTTGTCGCGCCTCAGGTCTTGGACGCCCTGCTCCAGGTTTATGATGGTGTCCAGCTTGCGCTTGCGGCAGTTCTGCGCCGCCATCTTGTTCTTGCCACGCCGGCGGATGTCGCGGATGAGGGCCAGCTGGGCTTCACTCAGGTGATGCTTGGCTAGAAGCTCGTTGAACTCTTCTACAGGCAGGTTGATGATCTTGTCGTTGGAGAAGGGGATTTTCATGGCCCGGGCTCGGCGTTCATCGCGACTGGAGTGCTTGTCGAGCAAGTCCTGAGCAGGCTGAAGCTTTGAGCTCTGTTTGTCACGTACAGTTTTCTTCCCAGTTGAAATGGGGAGCTCTGGGTGCTCAGTGAACGTAGAGGAAAGCGGCAGGTTGTAAGTATGATTGTGGCTGATGCTGTCAAGCTGAGGGAGGCTGTGGAACTGGGAGGGGTCCTGATAGCTCATACGGCAGAGCTTACTGTATCCGGGCTGATAACCCCCAACAGCACCTTCCTCTGGCTCCACAGTAGCTACCTCAGAGTCAGTGCTGTATCCCACAGCTCCTTCCTCTGAGAAGGTGGCAGATGTTGAGGAGGAAGAAGCTGCAGAGGAACAAGATGTCTCAGAGCTGCTCGGCGAGGCCGGGCTGTGGCTGGAGTCCAGGGAAAGACCAGAATCTGAGTCAAGCTCATCCTCCAACTGGGACGCTTGGGCCTGGCTGAAGCCCTCCTCCATGGCAAGGTCCAGCAAGCTGATCTCATCCAGCATGGACTCCTCCAGCAAGGTGCTGAATGGATCAGGCAGGATAGGTGTGGATGTGATGTTGCTGCTGGAGCTGTTAATGTGAGGTGGGAGAAAGATCCCAGTCAGGTTAGTAGCTCCAAATGTGGAGTTGATGTTGGAGGAGTTGCTGGAGGAAAGTCTGAGCATGGTGGTTCTTGGGGTGATGCTAACAGAGTCCAACTGCGGGCTGAAAATCTGGGGGAAGTCTTGGCTGCAGCTGGGGAGGGAGGCCTGGTGAAGACTGACATCCTGGTTTATCGGTGTTGAGCGAGTAGAAAGTCCAAAGTTTCCCGCAGTGCTGGACTCGGTTGTCTCACTTGTGCCACTAACACTGCTGGAGTTGGTGGGGAGCGAAGTGCTGTTCACTTCCATTGCCTTCGAACAGGAAGATTTTGTTAAGGGAAATCTTCATATATTTCTCAAATTATAAGGCACATTTTTGTGCAAAATAATTATGAGACAAATCGCTATTTTCCTTTTCTTTAAAAGGCTAAATTATTTGACTCATTAAAGTGGCCATTTTTTCATACTTCCATAACAGCTTTTACCCTAAAATGAAAGACTTTTCATAGTGATTTTTATTGCTATTCTAAAAACACTTGACGCTTTTGTTTTGGATCTAATTTTGTCAGTTTTCACATAAGAACTACTATCAAGAGGATGAAAAATTACATCTCAAGATTTGAAGATGCTGAATTTTAAAAAGAAGGGACATACTTGTAGCTCCATGATGGCCATGATGTCTTGCCACTGCTGCTCCAGGTCTAACTGAGGCTCTGCTGCGGGCAGCTGTGGTGCCAGAGGGAGGCCCTGAGATGTAGAAGGAACTTCTTCATTGGAAACTGCTATTTCTGGGGTGACGACTGGAGCTGGAAACTGATTGAAAACGTTAAACACATTAATAAAAACACTGATAATTTTACTGTAGTTTTTCCACATCAAATAATATAGTAATAGGTTATTATGCTCTTACCTCAGATTCTTCTCCAAAAGGGAAAGTGGCCTCCAACAGCCTCAAACATTCTTGTAGAGACAGTGAAGTCTGTGAGCCAAGACCTGGGAGCTGGGTAACGACAGAAAAGTGGTGTATTAGTATTATATGAAGTACTGATTCTTTTAAGGTGCTTTCACACCTGCTCATTAGATACATCGTTGTGTTTTAATTAATGTCTGGTTTATGGTCACACTGACTTTTTACAAAGGAACCAAGAGTTGGAAGCATGAAGTCATATGGACTGACAGGTAACTCTTTTCTTTTTAAATACAACCTAACGAAAGGAAACACAGACACATACATAAGACAAAATGAAAACAGAACAAAATGCTCCAAAAACAAACCATGTACCATTCCCCTTGACAATAACTCATATGAAGCACATTCCCTGGGTGTCCAATAAAAGATATAGATACATTTAATCAACATGCAAGCACGTTCCTAAAACAGAGGAATTAAAAAATTTAAAAAACAACAACAAAGACACTAAACATTTTATACAGCCTTTATAACATACACTCTCAGCAACTAGATAAGCTGTTTCCATGAAATCTAGCAGGTTACTCTGAACTCTATAACATTTCATAGAGGCTTTCCTCAAGTTATACATAATTCTTCCAAAGGGAACCACACTGATACAGAGAGGGGACTGACAGGTGACAGTTTTGGGGACTGTCCAGCATCATCAGCTGTGCAACACGAGCCCACGTGCTGCCCTTTACTGTGTGTTACAGTTGGCTATGGGTGTATTTATCTTCTCTGGTGTCAAAAAGAGCTGATGAAGAAATAACTGATTATGAGCATTATTAGCCGGGAGTGCCACTGAACTTTGTATACCATAATAGTGCCAAAAAACAGGCTATTTGTAGCATAACATTATGGGAGCATAGTTACTGTGTTTCACTCAGTTTTAAAAGGAGAACAGCTACAGTACACAGAGCAGGACACAAGCTCAGGCTCATTTTCACTTTCTGATTTATCAGGAAAACTCCCTGCACTCATGTGATGATGTGCTGATCTTATATAAATATAGGCTACACAACGCTTATGGACTTGCTAAGTCAGAGGAGTTATTTTGGGAACCCCTGGTTCCGTATTTCTGGAAAATTCCCAGTCATTTTTCCCATGGACAATGTTACGTTACTCACAGTTGGAGCACATCTACAGCTGGGATCAGCATACAACTCTTCTGGTTAAATCATCAGTACAAAAGATTAAACAACTGCGTTCGAAAATATCTGGTTATTTGATCAACAGTTAAAGGCCTGTGTACATAAAAACTGAGGCAGACGTGAACTACAACTCCCGATGTGCATTAAAGCAAGAAGCATCCAATCACAGAGTTACATGCAGAAGATAAAAGTGATGAGAAAACTTAATCAGTTCGCTTTAAAATTCTGGGCCAATTTTGGACGAATTAAACAACAATGGTGCCGTATTTTGTTAACGACTGCAACGATGAAGAGTTTTCAATTCACTGCTGCTCTTATTCACACCTCTAACTGGAAACTTATGGGTATTGTAGTATTTAGACCTTCCATGATGCTAGAATTTTGGATAAAATGTGATTTCTTAGTGATGAAGCTGAAGCAATTAAAACTGGAGGCCATAGCATAAACCTATTGGATCGGGGAGTGTCCCGTGTTTCTATGTTCAGTAACATTGAGGATATCGCTTTAAGTAAAAACTGAAATGGGAATACAAAATGGGGAAAAAACACTTCTGAAACCAGTGGCATCACACACTTCACAACCCTATACAGGTTGTGAGATCCCTCTCTTAACAGTTTTTGATGAGCAGATGGATTCAATGGTAGTTTAGCTTATGAATTCAAGCTAAAATCAGATCTCTTCTGTCAAACCGCACCAGAGTCTGCTTGGATGTGGGTTGGTGCTGTTGTTTAGACCACACCAGGGTTCGATTGACAGCTTTCACACCAGCCCAAACGAACTGAAGACAATGGGCTAACACTAGATTTTGTGTGTAACCACACAGGATGTGTATGCTGCTGTATGTGACAGCATCCATCATTCTGACAATCCTGTTTCCAAATCTCACGGTCCTTGTTGCTGTTTTATGTCTTAATAAAAGTCTATTTTACTTATGTGTCCTAAACAGACCTAAGTTTTTACATTATTAATATTTTGTACTGTTGAAAAATACTCTGTGTATTGGCCTAGTTGATGCTCAACTACTGTGGTCACTGTTCTAATACAATATCAAAAGGAGAACAGTTTTTAAAGCCTGTGCTTCTTAATCAGAAAAACATTACCGATGCCACAGATACCATGAATACCACAGATACCAGCACTGGATGTGGTGCAAGTGTTTTCATGATTACATTGATATGTTACTGGGTCTGGAGATTCTCAATGACCAGTGGTCCACTGAAAACTTCACTTGGATGTTAATTCCTGAAATAAATGTAATGCAGTTGTAAAGCAACTTGTTAAAATCAGCTTGTGTACAGCTTTTTAAAAAAGTGTCTGCATCAAACTGCAACAGCTTCATTTTCTTTATCTCACTTTTCATTATCTGAGACCTAAGTCATCGACACGAGATGACACTATTATACGCAAACTGAGCAATTTTATGGTGAATCCTTTTTCTCAGTCCACACTGTTTTAGTTGAAAATGAACTACTTGGAAATATCTCCACGAGTAAAACCTCATTTTCAGTAGGGAAAAAAAAAATCTTTTATCACCAGTGTGCAGCTCCCAGGTTTCCATTTTGTTCTTATGAAGCATAAGGCAGTAAAATGTACCACCTCCCACTGGACAAAACACTAGGATATGAAGATCCGTTAAGTCTACCAACCTGCTCTGGAATACTCTCTCCAGTCTCCCCGTCCACTGGCTGCGCCCCTTGTAGGTTTACTCCATTTCTCCAGCTCTCCTGTTCCTCATTCCCGTCTTTGTTCTCCTGTGGGTTGGGCTTCTCCTCCTCACTCTCCTTCTGACGGTTGCTGTAGTTGAACACTTCTCTCCCTGCTCCAAGGTCGATGTCCTGTCGCCATAGGATGTCAATCAAGTCAATGTCCTAGAAAAACATATAGCAACCATTGAAAAATGGCCCTGTAGAGAAAAGTTACTTTAATAACCATGTATTGGGTAGGCATTTACTGTACTGAACTCTAATTCATTTTTATAGCTGAAAATATTTACTTTTTTATGTTAATAAGCTAGCACTTATACTGTTTATCTTTTATATAAGCAGTCTGGCTTTTGATTCCATTCGAGTGGGTTATTTTAGAAGGAGAGAGGCAGATCATGTAACAGAAATATGGTCAGATGATGTAACCATGACATACACACTTTGGCATGGTGGTTATCATGTGATCAGATAGAAGTCTCGGTGTATTACAGCACAAGAATGACCCATTACTCCACTGCATCAATAAAGCCATTCTTTGCAAGTTTTCTAAAGTAACTTAGATAAAAGACAAATAGAGAAAATAACCACTAACAATAAACTACTATACATAGAAATGTTGCTAATATATAACAACTAAAAATAGCATAGCTATCGTTTCTTTGGTGCTGTTTTAAGAGAGTAAATTAAGGAAGATAACTATTTGCTGTGCATTTAAAAGTTACACTCTAATGGACAACATTAAATGTGACCAGAATCACAGCTGTAGTCAATGTGACTCAACTGGTTTGACTAAAAATATCTGACACTGATAGAAAGACCAGGGGTGTGGACCAGGAAAGATACCAGTGTGTAATTTTACATAAACTGGGTTTATACTTTTTGCATTTTTTGGAACATGCTTAACTTGTGTTTTATGCTGACGAAACAAAAATTTTACTGAAACTTATTTACAGTAAACAACACTATCAGATTGATTGTTATGTTGTCATTAGGCAACTTACGTGAAGAAAAACTTGAATTTTTCTGAATATGTAATTGATTTTTGTTTACCTGGAAGATTAGTTAGGACATTCAAAACATGTATTTACAACCTAACATTTGAATTCTCACTACTGGGTCTATTTTAACATGAATATGATCAAGCATGATCAAATCCTGGTTTGGGACAGTGTTGAACAACTGTCACAAGGAGGTGTTTGCCCCCTCCTTGAAACAGTTGCTTCCCAGGTGTTAGCTGCAGTACCTCTTTGGTGAGGTCGTCATTGCCATCCCTGCTGCCCTGCTCCTGGTTGCCCTCGAGGGCCACAGCTCCCAGGCTGCTGTCCGCTGCGTTCAGGTTGTACGTGGATTCAGGTGCTCCACTTCCTCCCCTCATGGCCGGGGTAGCGTCAGGGTTGTCAACGTCCTCTAGGCCGGCCCCATTGTCCAGGGTAATGCTGGGGCTGGACTGGCTGCTGGCGGACACCACAGTCTCAGAGTCACGATGCACTAGCCAGGTGTTGAGCTCGGTACTGGGCACAGAGAGGCGATCCAGCTGGCGCACCTGGTTCAGCAGCCGTCGAGTAGTGAAGAAATGGTCGAGGTCCACACTCTTTGGATGGATGCCATAGCCGTCCAGCGTGTTGCGCAGGTTGTGAAACTGTGTCTGGGTGTAGGCTGAGCTAGGGCCCAGGATGATCTCTCTCAGTGGGGGTAGCTGATTGCTTAGATAGGTGTCAACGTCCACCCGCACCCCAATGAGACTCAGAAGGATGGTGAACTGAATCAGGCCCTCTGTGAAGTACTTTTTCAGGTAAAGCATTTCTTTACAAAGGAACAAAAGGTGAAAGTAAAAAATAAAAACAAAAACGGGGCCAACTACCTTGGATCAATACTTCTGTACTAGTACTAGAAGATGGAGATGGATACATGAGCATAAAAAGTGGTTAAAGATGGTGAGGGGACAGGGTCTTCAACAGGATTCTGTAAGTTTAAAAGGCATTTAGGATCCAAGATGGGGTTTCCACTTCTGCGAGTCCAGTTTGTGCTCAGAGCTTTGTTCTTCATAAGGTTCTCATCTTCCCATTCCTGACAAAAGTAAGACATGACATTTTATTGCTCTGCTGCAAACTATATTACATCAACATTATAATCGCGCTGCTTTCAGCCCTGAGACACACAAGTCTTACCTACCTACATTTGCATTAAGCACATGTTAATAAAATTAAAAAGAAATCAGGACTTGCTAGCCCACTGCAGCCACTCCATCCTCCCAAGACTAGAGAAGTGATGTCGGCTCGCACCGCGCAATGCCTTTTTCATTCTTGAAAATTCAGCAGACAAGAGATGATGAACACACAGCTTTAGTAGGCATCACCCCACCCTTGACAGGACAACTACTTCTTGTGGGTGCTGCTGAAGGTGAATGAGGGAGTCGAGAAAGCTCGCTGGGCTGGCTAGCACACGCACCAACGACAACGTTAGGTGGCGGACAGGGTCCCTCCCTCCTCTTCGCCGCTTACGACGTTAGCTCTGAGGCTACCTTGTGTTTTGAGAGCCCGGCTACAGCCATTATACACGTATAATGGCCTTGTTGGCAATAATAAGAGGTGTCGCCACATCAGCTAGTCAACTTGCATCTCTGTTTACCCTAAAAAGTGACAGGTACCTCTACTGGCATTTATCTACTGGCATCAAACAATCTCCCTGGCAACAAGTGGTGAAAAGGTGACTGACAGTTTATTCAGCCATTCATAGGACTCAAGCGCGGTGACGACACATGACTCCAGCCAGTCCAGCCAATAAAAATACACCGTGGGTGGGGCTTGAAGAAAACTCTAAATTACTATTGGAAGTCTGACCCTACACGGTGCTAGCCTCGTTAGCTAGTTTGCTGCTAACTACCGTAACAATTCAACTACTTTGAAAAGTAACTTAAACAACACACTCTGCGATGTCCATTCATTCGCACATAAATACTTCTTATTAATCTACGGGTCCGCTAACGTTAGCTAATACCACGAATCAGTGCAATCCATGTAGCGGCTTGTAACGCATTAGTTAATTGAAAACCTCTTGATTTGGTACTTACGCATGAACTGTGTCTCCATGCCCAAAAGTCCGCTATCAGCTAATGCCAGGATTCAAATCCTGTTTTCATTAAAAGTTCCACAGTGCTGCCCGATTTAGCCTTTCCTCACTGAATGGCCCACCATGACTTGCAAAATTGCTAGCTGGCCCGGCTAGCCTAGCAGCGCCGCTTGACACCAAAACACGCTTTCACACTGAGCATGCGTAGAACATTCTAGTGGCAAGCTTTCATCAGCTTTCAGCACGAGTAATATTAAACATTTTATACATATTTTATACCAATAAACTCTAATTTTTTAAAAACATATTCAGTCGGACCAGCCGCTTGACTACATTTTATTTATTCCAAACAAATTTTAAAAAGCCAGCGGTGGAAATCCTTTACTTCCCAATACAATGTAAAAATACTCAGGACTACAAGTAGATAACTACATTAAAAAAGTATTTCATTAATATAATCAGCACACTGTGATATAAGCATTTTCTTTTTATATATTTCCTTATAATGCACATTAATCAACATCACTGTAAAAGTGCCACTATTAGCCAAAAGTTAAGTAAATTTTTTTTGTATCCTCAGTATCACATTGAAATATTTTTCCTCAAGGGGCGTGACAATCTGTAGAGCAATGTTCCTTGGCAAGATGTTAAATGAGCCATTAATACCATACATGTAAAATCATGACACAGAACTATAGGATAAGAAGCTTAGAATGCATGTACAATGCAGGCAGTAAATATAAAACAATGTTAAGCTAACAATAAATTAGATTACAGATGATAAAACCAGAAGGGACACAGTCTGACGAACACAGACAAGAAGCCAACCAAATGAGAGCAGATAAGGCAAGTATGCAGGTATGATGTCAGGACTGGTTGCCGTTTAAAAAAAATGTATTTGGTGGAAAAACAACTCCTAGACATCTGAAACATGACAAGCGGCCTCAGAGTATTGTACTGTATTTGTAAACTTATTATAAGTTTTCAATGTAACTCCAGCTGTCACATAAATGTAGTGGAGTAAAAAGTGCAATATTTCCCTCTGAAATGTGGTAGTGGAGTACAAATATGAAGTAAATTAAATCAGAAATAATCGAGTAAAGTAAAGGTCTAGTAAGTATTAGAAGTTACTGAAAGTCATGAAAACAAATCAATGATACTGATATTTGGCCAGCAACGTCAGCCATTTATTAATTTGTCAAAACAGTTCTGTTAAAAAAACTTAAATGATCTGTAAAACATCAAATGTTTAAATTTAAATCCAGAAAATGTAAAGAACACAAAAGACTTATAATTAAATACTCCTTTTATTTCTCCTTGTAGATCATGACAAAATATTTTTTGTGAGTGTCTGTGAAGCTCACTATATATTAACCCCCATCAGGTTGACAGGCCTGCTGTGGTATCGCTTCGAAATGTCTGCTTCGATCTGCAAAAACAAATTACAGTTGACAGTCAGAAATAACAGTAATAATACACAATACTACTGAGAACCTCCAAGGTATAACATAGAGTAATTATAAGTTGTGCTGTGCAGTATACATTCCTTTCAGTTAATCAGTTAAGCTGCCTCCCAATGTTAACTGAACCCTTAGGGATGAGAAAAATGCTGCACAACCTTCTCATTCTAGTGAGCTGGGGAATCACCAACCCTGTAAACATAAATAAAATGAAACAGTAATCCAATACCAGTTTCTGGAGTTCCCGGGTGCATCCTGCCAGCAGGTCGACACGAGGCTCCAGTCTGGACTGCTCCTCCAGGGCTTCCTGCCTTTTCTCTGCCATTGTGGCACCTTTCAGCACCAGGATATCTGCCTGCTTCAGCTTCTGCCTCAGCACCTCCGACACACGCTCAACATACCTAAACACATATATTATATATAATGAATAACGAGAAAAGACGCATGTAACATTATAGAAATAAACCAAGGATTTTCCCCTTCTGTCCATACCAGATTTCTGCATTGTTGTTCGAGTTTCATCAAATTCTGTGCAATGACAAATGTGTAGTGTACCGTGGTGAGGCCTGGATCATAAACAGGTGCTGCATCCGGAGAGAGGTGAGCCGGCCCAGAAGGTCCTGCACCTCAGACAGCATCTCCCGGGTCTGCTCTCGGGTCTGGCCTTGGATGACGGAAGGGGCCAGCTGGAACTGGCTCATGGAAACCACATCTCCCTCATCTCCCATCTCACTGATGCGCTGGGTTAGGAAAACTTCCAGCTGCACCAACATATGAAACCAGTGTCATGTCTTAGTGATTGATGATTTAAATACTATCAAATAAATGACTGTTCAGCCTCCACACCCTATAACCCCACAATAATTAATTCCTATTTAGTCTGCGATTGTCAAATGCAAGTTAAAATATACACTGTGAATTCCTTTCAAACCCATAGTTGTTGTGGCTTTGAATTTGCATATGTAAATATAAATGTTTAGTTGCTAACACAAAAAGATTACTGAGCATGAACAGATTTTTTGGCCACTTGGGGGCAGCAGAAACGAGCTGTAAACACAAAATCTGTTATGGTATCACATTATTAAGTTGATACGGGATACTTGTTAGCGAACAGTAGCTTACATAGACATCCAACAGAGACAGAGAAACAATATCATTCATTTGGAGGCGTGTCTGTGTCCACCTGATTTATATAAGTCCAATTTTCACTCTCCTTTTAGCTCTGTTTGGTCAACTACTGGGTAGGCAGTATACAGAGGATTTTTAAAGCTTTTTTGCTGAAAAAAAAAATCATCGAACACAACTAAAAACTACACTATGAGAGTGGTGAGAGTGAACCACAAAGCTCTGCAGAGCTGAGGTGGCTGCATATGCAGACAATAATTATCTGTGTTCATCACAAGCCTTTCACCTGCAGAGTCATTTGATCCCTTGTTAATATACAAGTATTGATTGAGGCAACTTTAAGAATCCCATTTACTGTTAGTCATCATAATCTGCAAAAGCACACAATCCATATCTGAGAATATTTTGTTTTTTTCTTTTAAATCAATTTTACATTTATTATAGAGGGATATCAAGTTATCTTTTTAAGTCATTTATCAAATATTTACTGGTTCTAGTTTTACAAATGTAAGAATTTACTGTTTTTCTGTATCACTGTAAATTCAACATCTTTGGATTTTTAACAGTTTGTGGGACAAAACCTGACATCATATGACAAGCATTATGCACATTTTTACTATGCTCTATTTTTTTACAGCACAAATAATGAAAAAAACATTAATTGGATTAGTAGACAATTAAAATAATTATTAGTTGCAGCTGTTGTGTGTATGCTTTTTTACATCTTTGTTTGTTTTATTCATAATTCTGATGACATTAGTGGACACACAGGGTTAGAGAGGTAATTACACCCTTCTGATGACCGTACTCTTTACCTCCATTAACTCATCAATGAACTGGCCGCGTGACTGAGAGTTCTCCAGTAGAGTCAAAGCGTCCTCGCCCCTTGCCACGCCTTCAGGACCTACAAGATGACACACTCGTCTTTAGCAAACACACATTTCAAGCAGCTGAGCATGTGGTTAAGTTTAGCTGGAGGCATAATGGTGATTAAAAAAAAAAAAAAACTCACAGTCTGTGCCCACATCTACAACTTCGATTTCTATGGGAGCAGCGTCACTGTCACCCCAGTCGATACCTCCTGCACCAGCATCCTGTTGAGGGAGACAGACGGATGTTGGTATTTTTGAGCAAGATTACCAACTTTAAACTGGATGTTCCTTAACACTGTTAATTATATAAAAGTGTATATTATTACAGTAATATTAAGTACGTTAAGTACAGTTTGGATACCATTTAAAGCAGAAACTGGACATTTAAACCTCTATGTAATACTTAATGTAATTAATACAGATAAATACTGAATGTAAACTAGTTATAAATATATTCTTTTTGTAAAGACAGATATTAATAATTGAAAAATATAAGGTGAACAAAATGCATATGTATCTGTATGTGGAGGTGTCATACCTCAGAGGTTGGCTCCAGACTGATACCCCAGTCTATACCATCCTCAACTGTGATGCCAGCATTAACACCCACACTGTCTGTTCCTTTGCCAAAGTTGCCCCAGTCGATCTGAAGCAGGTTTTAAAACACAACACAGAAACACACAGTCGGTAGTACTGAGCTGCCACATGAGTCCTGGGGCTGTAACACTGAAATCTGTTTAGAAACCATGTTAATTTGCTTATTCAGAAAATTGAACTGTATAATAAAATGGATTTAAGAAGAATTTATAAATGAAGAAAACTAAATTTGACTCAGGCGATTTTTCTTTGGATTAAACATGGGAAGTTTCTGTAATTTGACTCTGATCAATGCTCAATATAGAGTCAGTCAAACTAACCGTGTCCTCTGTGACTGTATCAGGAGGTGCATCGTCCACGACTGGCCTGTCAACAACTGCGGGGACTTTCCCTGTTCTCCACTCATAAAACGTTGTGTTCCCTCTCTTCTGGGCCAATGTCAGCATGGGCAAGACTGGATCAGACCTACAAATAACAACATATGAGCTCATGTGACCACAAATAAAAAAAATCCCCATGGTTTTTACAGTTAAAATAACTGTTTTATACCGACAGTTCTACACTTTATTTAGACTGCTGTGAGGGATTTGTATGTATACTAAGAAATATATTTGTATTTTGAAACTTCTTACGGGCTTGCTGAATCAGTGGTAGTCATATCACTGAGCTTCACAGTGTAAGCAGGGAAAGTAAAGGGAAAAGCCAGAGTGACGGCATTGATGATATACTCACCACTCACATACAAAGTTTGTGAAAGCAGCATAAAGTCGGATTTGCTCCTCTAATTTTGCTGAGTCCTTCCCAACTTCCTCAAGAACTGCTGGCAGGTCTTTCACCAGAGCCTGAAGCTCACGAGCCACATTTTCTCCCTGGCAGAAGAAAAAAAGTAAAGCAACAGGATGACGAATGGCTACACAGAGAGCAAGAGTCTGACCAATCAGCATGCCAGTAATCCGTCTTTTAATAAAAATGTATGATTCTGACTATTTGCAGGATGTCAGTGTGTGCGTCTAAGTATTCTCCAGTTGGTGTGCATGTGTTTGCACTTACTGTGATGCCATACTTTTTGCAGGCAGCATAGTATCGTTCCCTCAGGTCTGCGGCTGAGCTCTGGCACTCCACTTCCCGCCTGCTCAGCTCCTGCTGCAGCTGCTGGGCTTTGGCCAGCTGCTTCCTCAGAGCCGGGCCTTCGTAGCTCACATTGCGACTCAGCAAGCTGGCCACCTCCGCTGGGTCATACAAACAGATTTTTTAGTATTAAAGAATTCTGTACATGCAATTAATTTGTTTGTAGCCAGATGCTACTCCCCCATATTCTATAACAATATTGCAAGAATAACCTGAGCAGCAGCAACAAAAACTATGAGATTTTCCGGTTTCCAGGAGAATATCAATAGTTATTTGAATCAAAAATAGTTTTTCTTTCTCAAAATAACTTCCTTCCATATAAAGTATGAGAAATGAAAAGTCTAAATGTGTTTGCAGATGCTGTCATACTATAATAAATACATAAGACATAGCTTTTTATTTTAAACTTACCCAAATAGACATTATCTGTCTCATAAAGGGACACAATCTCCTGCCAGTCCTGTAACAAAAACAAACAAAAACACAATTCAAATCCAAATTTTAAGAGTTTTAGTAGTTTTAACAGCAGAGAAACATGCTATAAAAAAATCTCCTCACACCACTTGGTTTGAGATACTAATTATAAACATCTGGCTGACTGAGTGACATGCTGTGAGACAATAGAAGCTTTTCTGATTCCTCTCACCTTCATCCTCTGAGATGAATATCTGCCGAAAATGTTCTTAGAGGAAGCTTCTGTTCCCTTCAGTATCTCCACTATCCTCAAGCAGTGAAAGTAGTGAATGTCTATCAGTGCAAACAAACATAAGTATGTGAGTTTATAAGCATTCATACAGAGGAAGAGGAGGACGACAGGTAACAACTAGCAATTAACAGGTACACAATAATTATACTACATTATATAACAAAACACATATTAATACAGCTCATCTAGCCCTACTTTGTGCCTCTCGTGTGTTATCAGTTTATTCATGTCACAGACTTAATCATTAGTTTTTCTGAGAGATAAATCACTGTTGATCTTTGAAAAAGGTCCATGCGATCATTTAACACCTAAGCTGCAACTCTACCTGGAAGTTACATATCTACAACATTTTTATAAAATAGTGGAAAGTAACAGTTAGACACACACACACACACACACACACACACACACACACACACACACACACACACACACACACACACACATACACACACACACACACACCTGTAACTTTTACTATAATTTTTACTGTATTTTGTATGATACAAGAAAACATAATAAAAAATATAAAGTATAAGTATGACTGTTAATTTATTTGTAGTACAAATTGATATTTTCTTATTGTCTTTTTTTTTTTTTTATCCAGTTGGTAAGAAGTGTCTCTGAGGAATCTGGGAATATCTTCAAAACTGTGGTAATTTATGTTTCATAAAAATGCATGCTTAGCTCTGTGGCAGTGACAGTCTTGGGGTATAAGGGACCTACAGGAGCCGGAGAGAAGCTGCTTGATCTCCTCGTTCTCTGGCATGTCCTGGATGGCAGCATTGATCTTCTCTCTGATCCCTTTTACTGCACTCTGCCATTTCAGATTACAGTGTCGTCGATCCAGCAGCCAGTCTGTGGACAGAGAATAATTCATTAGAATTAATATCTTTAGATTATGGCGTTATTTGACTAATCTATTGGAGGCAACATGTGAGAACTGTACAGGATCAGTATAGCAGGTGTTGGTTATAGTTCTGCTGTAGAAGATACACAAGTCCTTAATTCATACACAGTTACAATAATGCATGGTATTAACAGTCCTTTACTTTTTTTTCATTAATTTTGTTTGAGCACAACATAATTCCTTAGGTAAAACAGGTAAAGACATTTTTCTGAGATTCATCAGAAAGTAAAAGATTTGCTTGAAATAATGATATTGGAGAAGAAACAAGAAAGAGTAGAAACAGATTTGTTTGTTTCACAAGTTTAAATGCTTAATGAGAACCTATTTTACTTCAAGCAAGTTAAACAAGACCAATGCAAACATTTCTCTAAGTCAGTGGTACTCATATTGTTAATTATGATATTCCTTTGGGAAGAAAAAGTGCTATATTTTTGTCATCAGCACAGCAGTGCTTGAAATATCCACTAAAGCTTTATCTTAGTTGATGGCTAAAGGGCTTGTTATCTGTGGGAAAATTAACACTTGGATTAAAGGGAAAATCCAAAGATGTGGGGACCCATGCAGGATTTTCCAATACAAGATTTTTATTTATCTATCTTGAAGTATAAAGTTGTGATTTTCTATTGTTGTCTTCGTTTTACTTAAATCCGATTTAACTTATTTAGCATATATGTGTACATATAGTATAGTATAGTATATGCTCCATGTACACGTGTGTGTATACGTGCATATATACTACTACTAGCTTTTTTTAATATCATGTTTTATATGTTTGACATAGATTCAAAACAGAATAAATACATTAAAAAAGGCCGTTTTGTCATCGTGTGTTTTGCCTTACCCAGAAGCTTGCTGGTCTGAATGTCGATGGGAAGGTTTTGAATATTCTGTTGAAGTGTGAAGACCGCAAAAAAAACATAAGTTATTTACTATTTATTCCATATTTTCCAGCTGTACCAATCGCAGGGAGAAAACTGTATATTCTTCAGCTCGACTGATAACAAAAACACATCACAGCTAACAGCACAATAACAACTATTATCTTTACTAATTTCTGAAAGTGATTATTTTTCATTTAACTGTACTTTGACTGTGTGACAACCAGCTAACGTTAGCTAGCAGGCTGATTAAAACCGAGTGAGGCAGCGGTTATTTCAGCTTACCTCCATTGTCTCTTCACTTTATTTGCTTCTAAGATGTTTTATGGCTTAATAATAAAATACGTTTGTTTATAATATGTTTGTTTAAAAGGTTTACATCCAAAATCATTCTTACCATCCGGATTTCACTGTTTACGACACGTTACAAAAAGGAGAGCCAATAGGAGGAGGCGGTGTTACAGTCAGCAAAAAAATTGACCAATGACATTTCACTATACTGGTAGCTGCAGTTGATTGGTCAATATGATTTGTTGCACTTCTTAAAATAGTCAGCAGAGGGCGATGTCGTTGTTTTAAGGCAAGGCAAAGTCATTTTATTTTATTTTATTTCATTTATTTACATCTATATATCTATGTTTTTATTTCCTGGATCGTTTTCCTTTAAATGGCCTACTTCTCATTTCTGGTTTAACTCACTTCAATATATCTCATCTCTTTTAGTATTTGAATATTTTCTCTTTATCAGTCTATCTTTATCTTTGTTTTCATTTCTTTGGTGTTTCCTCATTGCACATTTATGAGATTCACGATAGTGTCTCCTCAGTTCCTGTTATTACTGTTTTTCCATTTTATTTATAACAGTCATTTATTGCTCTGTGTGTGGATTTTAAGACATGGAAAAGCAGTAAATTCTTACTTATAAGAGAATGGAACCATTAAATGATTGGCATTTTTACAATAAAAATAACTTAAATAATGCTATATAGCCTACTATTGAGTAGTTTAATTATAACAATGCATCGTATTTTATCATTTCTGTTTATGTTTTGAATGTAAAAAATACCTAAGTAAAGTAAAGGATCTGAGTACTTTTACCACTGTGAATGATGTAACACTTTGGTGTCTGCTGGACAGAAGGCCATTAAGTCCCTGCATGTACAGCAACAGCAGCAGAGCCTCTCAAGTAACCTAATTTCAGGTCATTTGAATGGTGACCAAACTTGCAAAGTACATGTCAATTCACTGTCCGTGATTTTGCACAACATATGCAAAGCATCAGGGACACTCCCCTCATTCAGATGATCTTTCAGCGAGTCCATAGCTGTCTCTCTCTCTGACTCTTTTTGTCCAGTTTAAATTAAGACTTGTGTAACAGGAAACTTAAATACAAAGATAAACTTGACTCTACATCCAAATTCCATACTAACTAAATGAAGACTGGGTTTTAACGTGACACAGATAGAAGTAATTTATTTGCAGTTTGGAAAGCTGCTCACCTCTCAAGTTCACATTAACCCTGCTGTCAGTAATCTAGCCCAAAGGACGGTCTCACTAAATCACATGGTTACAACAGTCATTTACTCACTCATGCACTCAGCTGGGCGGGCTTTAGGTGTGTGTGTGTTTGAGGAGGGTGTGTGCTGGAGTGGAGTACAGAGGGACAAGGTCAGAGAGCGAAGAGGCAGAGAGGAAGAGATGCTGCACCTGTGCATGATCACCTGAGGAGGAGAATAAGAAGAAGAATAACAAGAAGAAGAAGAAGAAGAAGAAAAGAAAACAGAGAGGAGTTAAAGAATTCATAAACATGGCGGTGCAGTATCACATCTGAGAGAATCTCCTTCAGCCAGCTCGTCGTCATCAGGGTAAGAAAACACATTCAAGCACCTGAAAGCTATTTTATGTCTCTTATAAACTGCTGCAGAAACTGTCCCTGTGAGCGTTTTATTTGCTTGGCAACAGAATACACATTGATCTCAGAATATATCCAGTAATATGGTTGAAAGTATTAGTTTGGTTTATTATCAGTCTAATAAAGTATATTTATAAAATATAACACATCAGACTCTGTCAGACATAGAGCAATAAAGTCCAATACTCATTTCTAACATTGTCCCTGCACAGATGCAAGATGGTGGAACTGCAACAACAATCGATGAACTAATTAGTCGATTGAAAGAAAATGACACTGATTGATTAGTCATTTAGGCAATTTTTTTAGAGCAAAAATGCCAAAACATTTTATGTGTCCAGCTTCTCAAATGTGATGATTTCACACTTTTCTTTGTCATACATGATAGTAAACTGAATGAAGTTTTGGAGTGTTGGTCGACCAAAAAAGACATTTAATGATATTAACAGGTGCTCTAGGATATTGTGACGGACCTTTTTCACTGTTTTTATGAGGTTTTACCAAATGTGGTTTAAACCCTATGTCAGAATACTATAACTTCCTTATAGTCATGAATCTAATGACATTTTTGGACCTTATCAGAATATAATGTCTCATTATAAGAAGTTTTAAAGAAACTACAGAGAGTAAAAATGCCCACAGAATGAGCAATAAAAAGAATTACACACACTTACATAGGCACAAATTATTATTATTACAAACATAGACAGAGAACACCCACGGTCCCTTCATCAACTTGTTCAACTTTGCTGTCACGGGTCAACAGTGAAGCTGGCACAAAGGATGAAACCTGAGAATCTAATGAACCTTCAGCTCAATTATGAGGGCAGAACAGTCACTGGTGCCCTTGGAGCCTCCTCTGTCTCTCTCTCTCTCTCTCTCTCTCTCTCTCTCTCTCTCTATCTC
Source organism: Seriola dumerili (assembly GCF_002260705.1). Taxonomy (NCBI): domain Eukaryota; kingdom Metazoa; phylum Chordata; class Actinopteri; order Carangiformes; family Carangidae; genus Seriola; species Seriola dumerili. Next base: position 2,557,004 of record NW_019174323.1, read on the forward strand.
TCTCTCTCTGCAGCTCAAACATTGTGCTATTGAAAAGACTTTGCAGCTGGTTAGTGATTTCCAAACGTGGCCGCAGCGTTCCCTTCCTGCTCTGATCTCTGAGGCTTTGCTGAGCAGCTCACCCACACATAACAAAATACACGGTAACTTATTAAAGAGAACTATGGAGGGCCTCTTTTGTGTCAACAGGGCTTTTTGTTTCAAAGGTCACATCTAAGTCAAACATGGAAGGACTAAAAGAAATATGTGTTAATATTGTTCACTGCTGTGTTCTCTTACTTAACACGGTGTGAAAGTGCTGCTCGCAGTTACTTTGTTCTGCAGAAACTGTTTTGATGGAAAGTCAACAACACGATGCAAATGCTGTGTAAACGTTTGTTATGGAGCAGCCTGTGCTTTGTTGAAGACAAAACGCATCCACTTTGCTGAAAAAAGAGAATTAACTTTAGATTTAGGACTTGAATCTAGAAATAATGATAGAAGCTGGGAAACAGATGTAAACACTGGCGTGAGACGGATGCTGCAGCCACCGAGGGGGGGGGGGGGGGGGGGGCGACTCATAAAAGCTCTTCTTGGTCAGCAGCACTATCTGTTACCTGAGAGTGTGTACACAACTAGGTCAGAAATAAACACAATTAGACATTAGTGGGGCAGACGACTAAAGTGCAGGTGCTCTTATGTAACAACTGTCCTTTAAATCTGTCCTTTGATGATAGATTTAAAGTTACTATTCAAACTCCATCAAAAATATACAATAAAAAAAACATCAACAAGTCAATTGTTTCCTCCGCTGCCTCTGTCTTGAACCTTTGCACTGCTTGTTCGTGCCTGGTGCCCAACATCACATGGTTCAGATAAGAGTAAGATGAGTGTTTCTGCAAAGGGCATGGACTCTTTATTTGCATAGGTGCTTCATGATAAAATGACCACACCAACACAGGATTTGTGCAGTTCATTGCTTCCTGTCAGCCCTCATAAAGCCGGAATCGTAGCATTTGACAAACTCATAAAAAACGATTTATTAGCCACAGTCATCCAAATGCTAAAATTGAAGCTAATGCTAAATGTAGCTGAGTAAAAAGTACAATAGTTCCCCCTGTAGTGAAGTAAAAGTAGCATTAAATGGAAACGCTCAAGTAAAGTACCTCAGTAACTGAGTAAATAGAGACTTTGCAACTAAACATCACAATTTTAATGATAAACTTATTTAGTCATGGTGTTGATGATTTCTTACAATGAGGAAGATGTATTATTTTTACTATTCAACCTAAATTTTTAGATATTTTGAATTTCAGATTTGGGATTTTAAGAAAATCAGCTGCTAAAGGGGTGTGAAAGGTTATTCTTAATAGATTCTTATGGCGTTATGTGCCCATGTTAGACAGTAGTGAGTGGATATACAGAGAGAGAGAGAGGGATATGAAAAAGCTCAACAGGATATCCTAATGCGCAAGATGACCCCAGTGAATTTCTTGTTTTGTCCAAGCAACCCCCAAGAGTTTAAAACCTTCAAAATAATATTCAGTTTACTATCATGTTTGACCAAGAGAAGCAGCCAATTCTCATATTTGAGAACCTGGAACTGTCAAATATCTTGGCATTTTTAGCTTGAAAAATGATTGAATTGATTAATCAATTATCAAAATAGTTGCTGACTAATTTTCTGTCAGTTAACTAATCTATTAATCGACTAGTTGTTGCAGCTCTAGTGTGCACCTTATCCGCTGTAGGTCGACACGATGCTGGGAAATAGTACTTTGAAAAAACAAAAAAACAAATGAATAAAAAATCTTAAATCTGGCTCCACTCACTAGGTTTATCCAGAGTGTGTGAGGAAACGCCATCTGCTGATAAAGTTGGTTGAAAGCTTAGGAAAAAGCTAGTAAGTAGAGCTTGGGCAAAGACCTCCTTTTAGTAGTAGTTTACTTCAAGACAGGAAGGCAGGTTTATTTTTATTACACCTTCAACAATGACCATTTGGTTTAAATTACTGATTCGTTATAATTCTAATACAGCATTTTTATAAAAAAAAGCAACATATTAGACTTTGTTAGGTACAGAACAATAATGTCCTGGATTTATTTCCATTGTTGTTCTCACAGTCCAACAAGCTTTATCAGGATGGAAGCAGCTGCAACAATCCATTAATCGATAAGCTCATTGACTGGAAATGAATCACAATGGCTCACTTTCCGGCTTTTTCTGGAGTTTCAGACTGATGAAGAACGTAAGATGTGGTTGAAAGCTGATAAAAGCCTCAAGGGTGAGGCCAAGCGGGTTAACGTCAGCGCACGTCAAAAACAAGTGCTTAAAGAAAAGATAGAAATGAAACATAAGGAAATGTTAAAAGCATAAGCATAAAAAAAATGAAAAGATACAATTAACGAAATCAGCATCAAAGCATGAGTTTTCTGTGTATTATGAGTACTGCAGATCGATTTATGTTATGATGCATGTGACACAGAGACTGTTATCATCAAAGACTGAGTCAATAATCATTTCATGAGGAAGTTGTTTTAGTTGTACGGTTGCTATGTGACTGAGGATCATAACAGCTGGGTGTAACATAACGGATCTGTAATTGCTGCCTGTGTCTACGTGGATCTATAAATCTGAATCACCACAGATGAATTCATATAAACGGATCATCCAAAGTTATTTAGTTATTTTAGTTTCCTTCACTTTACGTTACTGTTATATAAGAAATTTCTCAGCTCCAGGAGCAGCATGAAGACGACAGCTTGCTTCCTCATCAGTCAGAGGCTTTTTTTCTTTCTTTTTTCTCTGACTTCATATCAGATCACATGGGAGGGACAGAGGATACTGTTCAGATGCTCATTAATTCATCAGCTGAGAGCAGAGTGTCAGGTGTTGCCCCCCCCCCACCCCCGTTAGGTTACACCTCCTAATCATGGAGATGTGCCACGGATGAAAAGAAGCCATCCACATCCACAATGACTGTCTGCTTTCTAAGGAAGGGTCTGCACTGTACAGCAGTGTACACACAGCACGATGTCCACCATGGACTCATTTCAAAATAAAACTGCAGCACAGATCATGAATGTATTTAAGCCAAATTTACAGCTGATCTTGACAATGAAATTAAAGTGATGATCAATTGTGGAAAGTAACTTGCCTATAGAAAACTGTAATACTTTTTTAAATATTCTTAAATATAATCAATTTTAAAGATGTTATACTGTATATGTATACAGTAATTTTCAGTTATTAATTGCCAGAGCCAGAAAACATGAATACTTTAAGTGCAAATGCATGTAACCCATATATTTACTGTTATGAGTGTGCTGGTGTGTGAGTGTGTTTCGGGTACAATGTTGAATTTAGATTTCCATTTGATACAATTTTATACCTCAGAGGGGAATATTGTACTTTTTCACTCCACTACATTTATTTGACAGCAGTTACTTTACAGATCAAGACTTTATTTACAAATATATAAGTACAAAATGAATGAAAATGACTTTAATCATATTTTCTATATGTTTTATGTCACTGCATGTTGTTCTAAATGCTGTTTCAAAGCCTCCACACTGACAGGAGATACCAAATCCCTTTCTTAGATGTTAAATGAAATGAATATTTTTGGCTTAAACACATCCAAACTTAAAGATCAGGTGTCAGATCACACTATGTATAATGTGTGTCCTAAGGTGGTTAAAAATCCCCAGAAAACTCTACAGGGGAAATCAGCTTGTTGTCCCAAATTGTGGCAACTTAATCCTTTTAATGAATGTTACTGTCCCAACATGTTTCTAGGAAACAGTATCTAAAATGTAATGGCACAATGAAGTTGTAAGCCGAGGAGGAACCTTCTCAAACTTGCATTTAATGTATCTTGTATGTTCACTGAAATGTTAATGCCAGCTGCAGATATAACCACTGTTATGTCTATGTGCTGTCAGGTCAGTCCTCCAGTCTCTGTCGGTGCCATGGCTGACCCAAGCTGGTGGAAGCTGACCTTCTCCCGCAAGAAGAAATCTGAATCTAAGGTTCTGTACGAGATCCCAGCCGAGTATGGCAGCAACACCGGCAACAAAGAGCACTCAGGCAATAATCCCCCTCCGGACCATATGGACAGTCAGTTCAATGCCAGACTGGAGAAGATTGTGGATAAATCTGCCACCAAGGGCCGCCACGTCAAGGTCTCCCACTCCGGTCGCTTCAAGGAGAAGAAGAAGGTCCGTGCCACGCTGGCCGAGAACCCAAACCTGTTCGCGGAGCACAACCTCAGTGACGAGAACCATAAAAAGAAAAATGACAAATAGTGACACCCGCTCCTGAAAACACACACCAAAAATGCACATACTTGATCACAAACGTGTCATATGTCAATGTCACACCTATGAAAGCTTCGAAGGAGGCTAAAACACATGCAAACACAACCATGTTCCAGCACATGTGCAGCGTGCAAGGTGGACAAACACACGCTGCACCACACCCAGGCAGATACTGTAACCAATGGACTCACACCTAAACAAACAAGCGGTATCAGCCATTACACTTTCACAGAACAGAGGCTTAAACAAAGTATGAGGCATTTTTCTTTGGATTTATCAAAAGGTTTTACTACTTTTACTGAACATTAAATCTCCCATTAACTTTCTTGTGCTCACATTGTTGTTATATATCTTTAAATATGATCACTGACATGAAGGAAAAGTAAAAAAAAAACAAACTGCCTAACCTCATACATCTTCATCCTCATGATTGAAGTTTTTTTTTATTATTATAGATGTAGAGTTTGAGAATTAAACTTCCTTTTTTAAAAAAAAAAAAAAAAATGTTTTATTCAATCAATACACAAGTGAAGATATGTTTGTGTAGTGTGCAACCAAAGCACAGTAAATTTTTATTACATTTTTATGACCAAAGCAAATAGAGACTTGATTTTAATGACTGTGTGAGACATCGTTGATGCTCCGCAGACAAGGTAAATTAAAAAAATATACTGTTTATATGATCTTTTATGGAATCTTTAAAAAAAAAATTGTATTTTGTTTTTAAATAAATGTATCATGATGTGTTAATATGAAGTGAGTGCTGCGTATTTGTGCAGGAGGCTGCAGGCAGGTGCTCTCAGTGAGTTATCTCACAGTTGTTTGAACATGTAGATCAATGACTTAAGTGACTTAGAGTCTTGATGTTGGTGACGTTGTTTTTTGAGGCGACAGAGACGAGTTTGTTATTTCACCTGAGCCTGTGTTGGCTGATTTCGCTGGCATGGTGACTGTAAGCAGACACTGACATTTGATACCGCATGGTGTGCTCCTGCAGTTTGTAATACCAAATCCCTTATGTCAGTGCACAGACTGACTGCAGATACACTCTAGTTATTCATAGAGAAAAAAAAAAAATAAAAAAAAAACCTCTTTCCAGCTGTTAATGCATGAGAATATTTCCTCTTTTGAGCCTCGCTGTTACTTTGTTTTGTTGATCTTTGATGTCTGCAAGTGTCATACTGCTGACATCTGCTGGCCACACAATGCACTTGGTCTGAGTTACAAATTAAACTTTATTTATTCCACAGTTAATTCAAGTCAAAAAAAACAAACATTTCTTCATCAGTAAACAACAAACAACAATCACACCTTCAGGCCATACAAGACGTACACAAGATAATTGGCACAAAAAACATCATCAGCTCTTTTAATCTCATTATTAAAAGGCAGTTGGATCAATTGTCAAAGACTGTTACAATCACTTTATAGTTAATTTAAGTCAACTGTAAAGGCTACATGAATTATCTGGAAACACCTTACTGTATGGGTCAAATATTCTCCTTTAATATCCAAGAAATTAAATAATATTCATAGGAAGGTTCCTAGAAATGACTAACATTTTGTACAATTTATAGTTGTTCATTTCACCTCCAATTAAGTGCTAATATAACCTTGATAATCCTCTGTAAGAGCTCAGAAAGTCAGATGAACATGTAAAAATGTAGAATACAGTTTCCAAGAATGAAAATACGCTGTGTTTTGGTTTAAATGGATCAAATCTTTTAAAGGAAACTGCTTCTAAACTCTCCATTTACTTATAAATAGTACAAAATTACAAACTCTACTTCTTGTAATCTTTCTTGGAGATTATTAGGAAATTACAAACCTGTAAAATAAAGTGTTGCCAATTATTTCAACACTGAAAATGGACCAACAGTTAACAGTGATGATGGATAACTGAAGAGTCAGTGGTGCAGATTGTGCTTTTAGAAAAATAAGAAAGTTTCCTGGTCCTAAAGGTCGACAACAGCTACTGTTGAATAACCAACATTACGGTCAGTCATTATTTAACAAAACCACGTGGAGTTTGCTCTCCTGTGTCAGTCATTGCACTTTCCGTTCAGCACATTTTCATTTCCTAATGCATGGAAATGTGAAGTTGGCACAGTAAGGTTACATCACACGGCTCTTATCCACTTAGAATGTGACCCGACATAAAGAACGTCACATGGTTTAAGTTCAAGGACGACACAGTGACGTTTGGCTTGTTGATAAATCCTAAACACAGCAGCAGCACCTATTTAATCAGCATCAAATGGTTTCTGTCAGTACCTACTGTACAGATGAGCAATTACTTCAAGTGAGGTAAAGATGGTGATGATAGAGTCAGAATCTAGATGAGGTTTCTGTTCTTCCCTGTATGCGACAGTCTGCTGAGGTACCTCTCATGGAGACAGTCGCTGGTACACCCAGCCTCCCTCTGCGGCGTGCTGGAACTCTCCCAGCTCAGACTCTCCGTCCTTGGGTTTGGTGAAGACGATGCGGTCGTGAAGTCTGTTGGTCTGACCCTGCCAGAACTCCATCATGTAAGGCCTGACCATGTAGCCGCCCCTGTTAGCAAGGCGCAGGACGGTCAGGACATGAACAGAATATGAACAAGACTGGCAATAAAAACTTATATATAACATATTTTGGGAATTATGCTTATTTTACCGTTATCATAGCTTAGCATAAAGACTGGAAACAGAGGACTCTGTCTAATTATAACATAATCTACCTACTAGCACCTGTGAATCTTACGAAGTAACAGGTGATATTTGGTTTAATGTACAAGTCTGGGTGTCACCAGGCCATGGATGACCCTGAAACGTCACCCGCATCAGGGCCGTCCAGGTGACCATGACGAAGGACACAAGCCGGTCTAATTAAGTTTATCTGTTTGTTGCTGGAGTTTTGACCTCTCTCTATACTGTAAAAAGAAGAAACTGTGAGCACAATTTGCCGTTTTAATGTGGTTATGTGCCGCACAATTTCCTGGCCAGGATCAAGAAATGAATAGAAGGGGTGCCAATCTTGTCATCTAACTCTCTATAAGACAAGATAGTCAAACTATAGTTTTAATACTATGAAATCAGGCAAACAAAACGTACCGAAAGCTCCTTCACCTTTCCGATCATTTTAAGATTTTATAGTTCGATTCCACAGAATAGAAAGCGGTGCTCACCAGTAGCCAGGCATAGGCACGTCTGTGTCCTTGTACTTCTCCTCCAGTTCTGCATTTTTCTCCCTGAGATACTGAAAGAAAGGACAAGGTGAAAACTGAGCCTTGAACATTGATGCATTACCTACATAACACAGCAGAGCTTTGGTTCTTACATCTCTGTTGGGAACAGGAGTGCTCTGTCGACTCACAACAGCCCCGATCTGGCTGCTCTTTGGCCGGGAGTGGAAGTATTCACAGGAGGTCTGGTAGGGGATCCGCTCCACATTGCCCTCAATGCGAATCTGGATATAAAAATTAAAATAAGCCGACATTCACAGTGGAAAAAAAAACAAAACAAAAAAAAACATGAAAATATTATTAATAAGACAGAAACTGATAGGAACATGCACGTTCTTGTACCTGTCTGTTTAGGGGCTCCCAGTAGAAGACCAGGCATGCATATGGATTGGTCTCCTGTGGACAAAGATCAGTGGCACTGACATAAAAAAGTAAAAATACCAAATTGTAGAAAAAAGACACTGTATGAGAGTCAGAGAGAAAGAGAGAGTCATTTCTTACCAGCTCTGAACCCTTTCTGCTCTCATAGTTTGTAAAGAAGCGGAAACCGTCGTTGCTGTAGCCTTTCAGGAGAACCATACGAGCAGACGGGCGTCCGTCCCTGAACAGACAGAGATGAGATTGATAGTAAACTGTGAAATACTGTGGAAGAAAATCAGCACTTTTCATTTTAGGTGGTGGCGTTACCTACTTGGTGGCAGTGGCGATGCACATGGCGTTGGCCTCTCCGATTTCAGGGCACTTTGTGGCTTCATCAAACCAGTTTCCAAATTGCTTGATTGGGTCCAGAGACACAAGCTGACTCTCTTCAAAGCACTGTGAACACAAATCACAATCATATATGAATGCAATGGGGAAAAGATGCTATTACTACAACATAAACTTCATGCAGAACTTGAATGACTCACTTAATAACTTACAATTGTATGCAAGTATTTAGTAATCACTCTTCGACAGAGATCACAGTTTCCAAATGCTCTTTGCTGCAGCTAAGAGCCTTTCTACTCTTGATTTAGGGATTATAAACCACTCTTCTTTGCAGCATATTAAAGATCTACCCACAGATTTTTAATAAGGGCCATTCCAAAAGCTTCAGCTTGCGTTTCTTGAGGTGGTTCATGGTGGATTTTGAGATCTGCTTTAGATCATCCTCCCATTGTAGAAGCCAGCCCAATTTCAGTTTCACTTCCTTGACTGACTGCAGGACATTTGCACTATTCCCTGTGCTACAGACCCCCAAAGCAGAATATTTCCACCCCCATGGAAAGCTGGCAAAGTGGTACTGACTCAGTAGGTTGCCCAAACTTTTGTACATGCTACAATTATTCTTTAAATTCATGAAATAAAAACTAACAATGCATTTGCATCTGAAGAAAAGGCTAATTTTTTATGTGTTTCCTGCAGAGGTTGTATTTACTTTTTTTCACCTCAAAGCTCAATAAAAATATGTGATACAACTATATCTGAGGTCTGTATTAGCTTATTTGAATTGTCTGTGCAGGCCAGACATCTGGTGAACATGAAAACACAGATACCTGCTTTCTGCAGCTGTAGCACATACTCTATCCAACCGAGTACATACGTGACCAATGCATGATGCAGGATTTGCTCATGAACCTCTGCCTTACAAGCACAGGTCATCATAACCTTGCAGTTACACAGATTGGATTATTGAACTTGTAAGTAAAATGACTCAGTATGACTGCTCACCTCCTCGTCTCCTTTGTATTTCTTCCTCATGTCACTCAGGTCCATGCTTGTGCTGTCAGTCGTTGATTTCCTGCAGAAATGCGGTGCAAAAACGCTTTGCTGACCCACTGTCAGAGAGACACGGGACGGAAGATTTCTCCCAAATAAAGTAATATACCTGAATAAATTCGTACTGAGTATGCGCCTCATGCTTGTCAATTTGACGCTGACGTAACCCCCCGTCCCCCCTTACGTAAAACATTATGCAAAGAGAGCGGAGAGTTTTGTAACTGGACCATCGATGTATCATAAGACCCTATAATACATCCCTGAATTGGACCAAATGTAGAAAGTAGAAACATGTTCGGACGATTTTAAAATCGTATTTTACACCCGGGCTTTGGATAGAGATAAGAATAATGTTGTGCGTAGAGCAGATATGATTTAAACACAAAATAATCTGAACAGCGATGATAAAGCGATGATTTAAACTACACATCGATGAGCCATGCTGCGTTCATGGCATAATTGTTATTATGAGCTACAAAGTGGGAAAACCCCTTAATTAACCTTAACCTTAACTTCTTGAGCATTAAAAATTCATGACAACTAGAAAATAGAGATTTTTTTTTTTTTTTTTAAGTGCAAACTGCAGTGACTGCCCCTCAGCTAGTTAAGGCTAGCTAGTGAGGTTGCCATTGCTTAAGCTAACTTACACACTTTTTCCAGCTTCCAACAGAAAATCAGCTTTTATGCTCCATCACTGTACACATTTGACATTAGCTAAATCTTAAATCACAATGGAGAGAAGAAAAGAGACACTAATGTTGGCTAAACTAGTCCTGGCTGGTAAATGCTGTCTAACAAAGGTAAAGCTAAAACTAGCTTGGCAGCAATTGCCGCTGACGCCAGTGCAATTAACTTTATTTCATGCAATTAAGCTACCTTTAAATTGCATATTTAAAACTTTTAAAATAAAGATTCGAACACATTTTATTCATATTGCATTTTTCTTGAACTGCTTAAACTGTCCAAACATAGGTTTTATGTAATGTAATAAAGGCATAACATTAAGGGTTTACAACTTATACATTTGTTATATGGTTTGAACTAAGTCTGAGCTAAGTTCAAAACGTCCAAATGTTTGATTGGTACTGTGTCTAAATCTACATACACTGTTACTTGGTTTCTCAATTCATTGCTTAGTGTATACACAAATATGTAACGTAACATAATAAATATGTTTTAGAATAGATTTCCACAGTTATCCGTCCTTTGCCTACGTGACCTGAACGCACCATTTCTACCATCGTCACTTCCTAAATTCTTTAGAAAGTGACGACGCTTTCCTGGCAAAGATGGCGGCGACCTTGTGTGTAAAATTACTACCTAAACAGGGTAATATAGAGTCAACACTGTATTTCTAACTTAAACTTTCTGTCCGGAGCGGGTTGGTGCTTTGCCCCTGTTCTTCTACAGCTAGCTAATGTTAGCTTTGCTTCAGATAAACTGCTGTTCAGGAGTGCTGCTGCTCAGTTAGCCGATGTTAGCACAGTAGCTAGTAAAGAGATGAATTCCCAGATGTTTATCAGACTTTGTGTCTTTCAGGATGGCTTCCCCTGACTCAGAGTGTCCGGCACGGCTCCAAGGCTGTGACTCGCCACAGGAAACCAGTACACATCCTCAGACAGAAGCTCCTGGCTGTCACGAAGTACATTCCTCCTACAAGGGTCGTTCCTCCAGGCGCTTATCCATCCAAACCCAAAGAAGTCCAGGAGGTAACGTCCCATCATATATCACTGATTGATTTCCAGACCAATACGTGGCCAAAAGTGTGTGATAAAAAACATTACACCCATATGTGACTGTTATGTGACCAAAAAACCTTGACCAATCCCGAGCTTTAAAAACCCCCAACAACCCCAGCATTAACATTGATCTTACTGAAAGGACCAGCTTTTGTTTCTTGTTGTTTAACCAGAGGTCGGTAGCCCTGTTGAAATCCATTTCTGTTGTACATCACTGTGTGACAAACTCTTCTTTTATTTCATCAGGATAATGCTTTGATGTTACTCATGAAGAGGGAGGTGAAGAAAGTGTTCCAGGACTATAAGATGATTGCCGCAGCCCAGAACAACGCCAGCAACGCTGAAGATATGATGACTCTCAAGAACAGACTTCACAAACATGGCATCACTGTCAAGTTCTTCCCCAACCAGGTAATGCTTACATTGTTTTATATGTATTCTTGTGACCATTTTTCTAGGCATTATTGATTGTGACCGTGAGATTTTGATGCAAGCAGCCCTTCTGCCTTCCCCTGTTTGTAGCTTGCTCAGATGAAGTTACTTCTGGGTATTTACTTTTTTATTGAGTTAATTTGATAGCTAACAATAGAGGGGACATTAGGGAGAGAGTTGAGGAAAAAACATGCAACAAATGTCCCAGGCAGGGGACTCCTAGGCCACTAGAGAACCTAGTTTTGCATTTTGATTGGGAGTTAAAATCATAAAATCTAGCGTTGTGTAACATTTCCCTCCAACTAATGGACTGGCACCACATGATTTTACCAACTAAGGATCACATAACCTCTGCTGTTAGAAAGGACAGTAACATTGAAGCCGTTGCTGATGTTGATATTTCACACAGTTTAGTTGTAAATGGTTGAAATTAAATCTTTTAGCAAACACCTAACTTGGTCTCACTCCTTCTGTCTCCACAAATAAATTCTGGGCTGTAAAACACCACATCATCTCTGCAGCTACTACATATTAACAAAATAACCAATCAAAATTGATAAGAACGGGACTGAGAGCAACATGCTACCCATCTTTGAACCGCTGTAATCTCATTTTTTTAAACCTAATTTCACCTTTAAGATCATTACGGGTTAAACAAATCTTTAATCATACTCATTTTCAGGTGATGCGGTCATTCCTGAAGGACAGTATTTATTGCAACATGGCTCCTCTGTTCATCGGTCCAACAGTTCTGATTGTCAGTAAAGAGCCAAAGGCGAGGGAGATGCTGGTTGCTCTGAGGTCCAGTCCACAGATGACACTCCTGGGTATGTTTATCTTCTATGTCCAACACAGTTTACCTCCCTTTTGCTTTTTCAGTCCATCCAACTGCCTGAAATGCAAAATGTATTATTTAATATCATAAAAGACAAAGAAAGCAGCAAATCCTCACATTTGAGGAGCTAGAACAAAGTAATAATTTCAGAGTATCTGTGATCATGAACATTTAACTGCAGCACGTCTCCTCTCTCTACAGGAGCCTGCATAGAGAACACACTACTGAGTGCAGACGGGGTAGTGAGCTACTCCAAAATGCCGTCAATGACTGTCGTCCAGGGTCAGCTGGTCAGCGGGCTGACAATGCTCACCTCCTACACTGCCTCCATGCTGCAGCGCCACCCGGCACACCTGTCAGCCCTCCTCCAGCAGTACGTCAAGCAGCAGAGCCCGGACAGCAGCACAGAGGGAGCTCCTAAAGCAGAGGAGGCCACGTAGAGCTTCAGAGGAAGTTACCGGGACTGTTAACCTTGCATATTTGCTGCCGCTTGGAACGACGAGGGATTATAGAGTCAGATGCACACTTAAACATTTATTTTAATTTAGTAGCAAAGTTCCAGGCAGATTTTTTGGGATTGGGGGAAAAAGCCTGCAAAAAGATGTTGAATATTCAGCTGGCACTAAATTCAACTAAATCCTCTAGTGTGCATCTGACCATAGGAACACTGTTCATTCATTATGGTGACTGAAAGATTCTGCAGACTTGACTGGTGTCAGTGCTCCTCAACCTCTTAATGGAAGTCTTGGATGGACAATATTGCAAAAAATGTCATTGTTACTCAAGCTTTTACTTCATTTAAGGGTATTGTCACATAAAAATAAATTATATCAACTCAGTCTATTCATCAGACTCATACATTTTTGTATTCGATACATTTTATAACTGTTCCATCAGTCTCATGTTGGCTACTGCAGGATTGCTGCAAAGATATTCCAATTTATAAGACTTCATTTAGATTTATTTTTGGTTTTTAAATTGTTAAATTAAATGCAGATTCTTTACCTCTGTTTTGCCCAGGTCAGTATACATTAGCAGCTAGAGTGGCTGCATTATCGTACGGCATAAGTGGCATCATGAAAACCAGTTCAGCCAAAATAAACACAAGTGGTCACAGATCCTGATAACGTTAATCTGCAGATTACAGCATGTTAATCTGGGTCAGTTAGTCTATTATGGCCTGCTTTTCTGAGAGAGACAGACATTGCTCAGACGCTCTCCTCAACACCACACTCCTCTGCAAGAGAGGGACTGTCAACACTGTTTGAAAACACATTATGATTCAGAAATTAAAGGTGCATATTTTCACTGTTTTTACACATCAAAATAAAAGTCTGAAGATGCTTTGATTTTTATATTTATCACAAACAAATTACTGGTATAGTGTTAAATACAGGGTATGATGGAAAAATAAGAACCCAAATATTGATGTTTTTTGTAATGTTGACATATATACCTATATATCCCCCTAAAATATGATATGATATGATAAAATACCTTATTTTATAAACTGCAACACCTTCTACTATGATGAAGCTCTAGGTAAACTCACGCCCTTTGCTTTAAGCTTGAAAATGTGTAAACTAAGCGGGTAGAGTGAGTGGAGGTCGGCTAGATTTACCCTCCACTACATCCGTGCTAGACACTCTGTGTAATTCCCGCTAATGCGGATAATGCCCAGGACACATTGCGCACGACGCGCGCTCCCTGCGACGCGCAGCTCTCCTTGGATTTGGAGGGAGTCACCCGCCGGCAGAGAGAGGGCACGGCCGCCGCTGAGCTTATGTGGTCACAATAAGTGATTATCTGTGGAGGAAACATGTAGTTTGAGTTCCCCCTTTTTTTTTTTTTTTAAACTCATCTCCATGGGAAAACGTTTCGTTCGTCGAAATGGTGATTCCCCACAGGTTGTTAAACGCCACATGAGAGTTTTGTTGGATTTATCAGACGCGGAGGACCGCAACAGATGATGAGAGTCGAGGCTGAATTTAAGGTAAGACTTCTTTTCCTGGTTTTTATGCCTTAACTCAGAAAACACGAGATAAAAATGTAATATTTTGTTTTAATTCTGAAGAAAAATACCAAATAAAGTCACCAGAACATCCAGTTTAATTTACATATTTTGTATATTTCTGCAATAATTTACGTTTGGAACGTATTTAAATGTTAAAATACAAGAAAACATTTGGATAGATTTGTGACAACAACAAAAGAACCGGCACTTCTCTGGGTGCTGGAGCAGTGATATGTGCTGGAGCAGTGATATGTTAATGGGCTTTAGATAAGAGCCTAGGTGGCCCTGAATAGTTCAAAGAGGCCCTAAAGGACACGTGTGACATCAACTAAGGAAGTAAAATCAGCCTGGCTGCTCATTAAAGACTGTTGCCACTGAAATACATCAGTGTAGCTGCTTCTTAATTGTGCAGAGTGTGTGTTTCTCTCCCAACAATCACACACATTTACAGGTGTTAAAAGACCATGTGCTCCTCACAAGGGACTGTCATCAAATTATTAACATTTCCTCACATGTGATGCTGGATTACAAACATACTGAGTCACTGTGCTTAGATTTAATAAGCCTCACTTTATCTGTTTAAAATGTTTGTGCTGTAAGCAGAGTGAGGCCGAGATATTTCCCACTCATTCATAAATATTTTGATCTGATCCACATTTTTATGGGCTGCGGTTTTTAGTCCAAAGAAGAAAAAAAAAGAGAGATTATAACTGTTATAATCTCCCCATCTTCTGGCATGATGCAATTTAGTGGCTACTGACTTGTTTTGTTGGCATCCACTTCCATGTAATGAGCTCATGATGTCACTCATCCATCAGTTTGCATATTATCTCCTCTGCTCTGGTTCAGATATGAGGAAAAATGGGGCTTTGTCCAACAATAACTTGTCTGTTTTGGTTGCGCTTGAACAGCCCTTTAAATGCTTTACTGCATTGGATTGTGATTGTTGTACGTTTCCTCAAAGTGCACACCTTCAGCTGTAGTTTGCACTGTAAAATTACAGATTTTCTACAAGACAATGTGGAAAAGTGAGTTCTGACATGGATCTTGTGTTTTTGCGAAAGCTTCAAATCTGAAATCCTTAAAGCCTTAACTTGAGATCAAAACCAATTTTTTTTTTTTGTGCTCCTCCTTGAGTAAGTGAGCTCAGAAACCTGCAAATCCCTTCATCCTGTTTCCACCACATGCTGTCATCACTGAGGTCAGTTACTCTCATCCTCTGCTGGCCTTACATAACAGAGAGCCGGGCTGGTTCTGCCCAGATTTAGACAGATATCAGTTTGAATGTAGAGCACCATTCATTTTACATGTGAGATGGCCTAGATTCTCATTGTTCTAAAGTTTAGATCTTTACACCTGCTGCTTCATCTTCTTATTATTATCACGATTTCATCTACATGTCAAACCACCTTGATGCCACTCCATTAAGTTTCCATTTTCCTGCCTGTCGTCCTGCTGTGACTGTGGCCGGCGTCTCTGCACTGTTTGATGTTGGTGACTCTCCGCTTTGGGATCTTGTTGCTCCAGGTCCGAGTGACAAGTTGCTAAAAACATCCCTTGAAAAACCAATTAAGCAGAGGTTGGTAATCCTCTCCCTGCAGACGGTGCTGGCCATGCTGTCACATAGCCATTATACCAGCATGTGCAAATCATACAGTGGCACGTGTGAGGAAGTTGCACTTCATTTCCAATGGTTTTATGTTGCTCTTTTTATATTTTGTTTTCTTTTTATATCACATTTAGTTTTATTTCTCTATGTTTGAGCATTTCCTGGAATTCATTGTATTTTAATCTATTTGATGCAATTATTATGCTTACAAAGAGCCACTATTAATCAGTAGCATGAAAATGATTATATTCCCTTTTTAAACAGACAACAAAATAACAGGAACCTCATATTGGAGAATAATTCTCTGACATGCTCTAAAAAATGAACATAATCAGCTTCGCATTGACATATTTTTGTTGCAGGGCTGATGTATTGGATTGGAGCATGTTACAGGATGTTCATGTTTTTTGAACAGCCCCCTCCCATCTTCAAAAGATCTGAGATTAACAGATTATTTAGTGACACAGTTTCTAAAAGAATGGCAAGAGACAAAGGCTGTTCCTGTTGGGATGTTAGAAAAGGAAAACTGTGCTCAGATACAACGTTAACAACCTCTTTTCTCTATGCTTTTGCTTTTTCGACACAGATAATGTTTAACTTTAAAGTTTGAGTTGTCCACATATGATAATCTGGAAACAAACATTTTATTTCATTCATTTGGGGATATGTTAAGTGTCTGAGTTTGGCACAAGTTTTGTTTTTCTGCTCAGTGAAATGTGACTTTAAGATCCAGAGTGATCTGGATGAGGATCCAGGTCCAGGATATACTGTACCGTATCCAGGTAGCATTTACGGCATCACAGGCTTGAACCCACGGCTCAGCTCTCACCTCTGTTAGGTAACTGGATTACTCAGAGTCCTATCTCCTCCTCTGCTCTGTGGAGTCTGTTTAACACTTTCACTTTGGTTTGTTATTGGTGGAGCTGTGTTGTGGCATCGTGCAGCTCTTCATAAAGGACGCTATCAGACTTTGTGTGTAAGACATCCAATTAAGAGCTGAATCCCCTGCAAAGTTTAGATAACTACTGGTGCAGTGTATTTTAAAGTTATACTGCAGTAGTGTGTTTATACAAGAACATATCTTAGTTATATATTCCACTTAGGCCATGATGAGCAACAACTTCATCATAAATGACTAAATCTGGCAAATTCCAGCTCCTGAAATGTGATGATTTTTCTGCTTGTCTCTGTTTTTATATAACTGAAAACTGAATATATTTGTTGAGAAAACAATCTCACCACAAGGTCCATTTCATAGCTATTGTGCTTTTATTTTTCCTGACATTTATAGACTAAACGGTTAATCAACGAGTCGCTTAAATAAATGTATTTAACTAATAGATAGATTGACATTGCAGTGAAAGGGTAAAAATAGTCACGACTCAGACGTCCTCACATTTCACTATACGTTCTTGAAAATATATCTTTTCTACACGGCTGCAGGTAACCATTATTTTTTAATTAATCAATTTATCATTTGCATAAAAAATGCTAGAAAAACTTGTAAAAACTCTCGTTATAATTTCCCACAGCTCAGTTCAGACGTCTTGTTTTGTCCGACAAAAAGATTCAGTTTATTATCATGTGAAAAAGAAAAACATTAAACTCTGACATTTGAAAAGTTGGAAACAACAACTGTTTGGCTTTTTTTTGGTTAATAATGACTAAAACAACTGTCGGAACGGTTGCTGATTTGATCGATGAATGGACCAATCCTGTGGCTCTACTTTGCTACTTGATGTGTTTTTTTTTTTTTCTTATTTCTAATCATATTCTCTACTCGTCCTGACATCGCAGGGGTCTTTCGGTGGATTGCAGCGGATCTCTCTCGTCAACCAGCCGATCATACCGGGGTCAAGAGTCTGAGATCTGCTCTGTGAAATGGACTCATACGGCTCTTCACTCAACCGCAGCCAGTCGCTGGCGAGCGGCCTGGAGAAGACTTCGCCCACGTGGAACAAGCCCTCCCACTCTCGCAGCAGCAGCACTCTGTCGTCCCGCCACTCCAGACAGGTGAGTCGCGGGTCGGTCAGCTGATCATACAAGGGGGGTGACAGGTGTATGTACGCTATTGCTCTCCTTACGGTGCTGGTTCTCACATCTCATGCGAAACCATCGTGAGATTTCTCCAGCGCTACAAAAGGAAAAGCTGGTGCAGAAACAGTGAACAGGGTCTTCCTTCCTTTGAGGACACACCCTCACCACAACAAGACCCAGAATAACATCTAACATCAGACGTCTGCTGTAGCTTCAGCTCTTCTGTTTTCACTCTGACTGACTCTGGCTCTTCTTGTTTTGAGATTAGAGAGACAGATGTTTTGGATATTAATGTGAAAGGCAGAAAAGCTGTCGCAATAAAATCAGCACCACATGACGATGATGTTGATTTTACCATTGTGTCTGAATATCTGCAGCCTGTATGTCCTTACAAGACACAACTAATTAATGTAAACCAGGCCCAGAGTGCAGCGTATACAGGTAATGCTGCAACGAACAATTATTTTCATTATTGATTAATCTGTGAATGATTTTATTGATCGATAGGGGGATGTAATGATTCTGAAACAGAGACAGGAACTGTGATACAAATGTCCACCGTCTCGTATCGTGATGCTGGAAGATGGAAGTGCAACATATCAGGAAATTCTGTAAAATTCCCATCGTAGTTTCCCAAAGACGAAGGTGAGGTGATGTCTGCAGATGTCTGGTGTTGTCTGTCCAACACCCACAGATATTCACTTTACTAAAGACAGGGGAAAGAAGAAAATACAAGTTTTCCTTACAAAGCAACTCAAAATGATTGATCGACTAACAAAATAGTTGCTGATTCATTTTCTGTCAATCGATTAATCTTTGCAGATCGTATAAACTATTATAAAGTCTAAAAATAAAAAAGAATACCACTTCACATACCTCACATAATCATATTTTCAGACATTTGCATCTGTAACAAAATTAATATATTACTGATAAAACATGTAATCGTAATTTGCGAAAAAAGTAATGTATTAGCTGATAAAATATATAAAATGATAAAATCTTCTCTTATTTTCTAAGCATTTGGGAGAAGGTTAAAAATTAAACAACCATTTCCATTTTGTAGTCTCGCATCCAGATGCCAAAAATATTAACGTTTTGACGCTATTCACTGACAATTAGTTGATTGATTGATTGTCAGGAAACTAATTGGCAACTATTTCGCTAATCAATTGCTGATTTCACACATTTTTCAGACAAGAAATCTTAATATTTGCTGGTCAAAGCTTCTCAGATGTGATGATTTGCTGCTTTTCCTTGTTGTTTTCCATATCTGATTGTAACTGAATATTTTTGCATTATAGCATCATCATCTTGGGCTTTGGGAAATTATAGCACCATTTTTTAATTTTGGAAATGATGGCACTTTATAGACTAAACAATCAGTCAGTCAAGTGAGAAAACAAGCGTTAAGTTGCAGCCACCATCACAATATGTAGAGTGCAGAAGCGAGTCACACAGCTTTCACAGTCAGTCATGTTTGCTGTTGTGCTTTTGTACAGTTACGTTAAAAGAAGAAAAGAATTAAACAAAAAAAGTCAAAACAAACCTCAAGCGTTTTTCTTGCTGTCCATAGATCATCAAAGATTGGGAAGTGATTGACGACCTCAATGTAGAGATGCAGTCAGGAGGCGACAACCCTCAGGACATGACGACCCCGGGTATCTGTGAAGGATATCTGCTCAAGAGGAGGAAGTGGCCACTTAAAGGCTGGCACAAGGTGAGAAATCCAACCAGTCCGTTATCTTTCATTCCGTGGAGATGTCGACTTTATAAATAAAGTCAGTTTTTGAAATGGTGACATTTGATCTCTTCCGCAGCGATACTTTGTCTTGGAAGCCGGGATCTTGCGCTACTGCAAAAATCAACAAGATGTGAGTGAACTTTGAATTTCCTGACAGGATTTTTTTTTTTTTACCTACTACATTTGAAAACACTTTGAACTTTGAACTCGTGAACTTTTTTTTCCTCTCAAGGTCTCCAGGGGACGAGTCCAGGGCTCCCTTGACGTTAGCCTCGCTGTGATGTCAATAAATAAGAAATCAAACCGCATCGACCTGGATGCAGGAGACATCCTCTATCACATGAAGGTAAAACAGTAGTTATCGAATACACGGTGTCCCCTCAGATGAAGAAGACAAAGGTGCTACATGACTTTTCTTTCCTCACCAAGGCAAAGAGCCATGAGCTCTTCTACATCTGGGTGACCAAGCTACAAGCCCACCGCTTGTTCAAGAAGAACGAGGCAGCGCACGTCCACAGCGGCTTCATCCAGAATCTGTCCCACAGCGCTGCAGCCGGAGAGGCTCAGAGAAATGGCGATTTGGTGACTATCAAAGAAACAATGAAGTCAACAGTCTGTACCGGTGAATCCGAATGAGTCTTAGACAAACTTCTGTGTTCTCTTCTTCTGTGTTCATGTTACCAGAGCTCTGCAGGGGCTCCAGATCCAGCCGGAGCGTCAGGTGTGCTGCCCTCAGCTAACACTGCTGTGAACAGCAAAGTCTCTGCCTGGCTGCAGCAAAGCCACGACCCAGACGCCTGTGTTCAAGGTATCTGTCGTAATATGTCAAAAATATTCGCATATTCGTGTTTTTCTCGTAGCTTTTTCGCTGTCAAATGTGATCGAGACCACACGACAGGAATCTTACCTGACCATCTACTCAGTGAACCGTAATGGAAGATTATACCTCTCATGGTTTCTTGCAGAGTTGAACCGATGTCACTTGGACCTCTCTGAGCTAAACCGCTTAATCCAGAGGCTGCAGGCGCTGGAGGTGGGCCAGGCTTTCACTAACGGAGACCTGCAGCGAATCATCAGCATACAGGTAGACGGCTGGAGGCGTCTGGTGCCGCTGATTTTAACAGCAAGACCAAATAACTTCTAATTTCTAGGCAGCATCACATCCAAACTTAAGTATTTATGGTATTACTCTTTAATATTTTCTTTACAGAATCTGTCACTTGAGAAGCCGAAGAAGCCAAAGTCGGGGAAGATGTGGGGCCACTCTCGCACACTGTCCAGAGTGGAGGCTCTGGGAATGGTAAGAATGATCTGTAACTTAGTCTGATAATATGTAGGCTGAATGCTATGGATAATATCATCTAACATTGATTAGTAGATTCATTTGACATTATTAAATGTTAGCATTTGAAGTTGATTTGAAATACTAATTGGTCTTTGATTACTGGTAATTCTTTTAACATACTGGGTTTAAGTATTTGACATCCCAACCCTTCTGTAACATTTTGGGGCCTTTCTCTAATCCAAAGCCTATTCGTGGGATTACTAAATCGGTGAGTCGCCAATTGACAGAACATGAAACAACCTGATTCATAAGAAAATATTCACTGCTCTCCATTTACACACTGGAAATGAATTATGACTGTATAAATAATGACAGGACAAAAAGTAGTTTTCTTTCAGGTTTAAATGGTAAATGTGTTTTGTTGTAATTGCACTGAATGAAGCCTGTGTGTGTGTGTGTGTGTGTGTGTGTGTGTGTGTGTGTGTGTGTGTGTGTGTGTATATTCCAGTCTGGTGTATTCGTAGTACATGCCCTGTGACTTAAAAACTGTTTAATTCAACGTCCAAAATACCAGAGGATTTTGTTTTCCCCAACAGAGCAGAGCATAGACATGACATGTGTCTGATCTATAGAAAAACTGTTATTGTATAGTGAGTAAATTATTAGATCAATCGTGTAATCCTGTGTTTAGTTTAGATGCTAGATCTGTAGCTCTGATTCCTGTTCTTTGGTTGTCTGTCCCGCCGCTCACAGTATTACATCTCTGAAGGTTTTCTTTCCTACCGAGTAAACGCGTCCTGACTCAAACATGAAACACGGTTAAGAGGCTGGTAGGACAGTAAACCTGCAGGGCCGTGGTGCTCGAGCCATGAAAAGGTAGTCAACCTGATGTTTAACGTCTAAATTAGTCCCTGATGCCTTTACTGTAATTATACTACACTGCGCATACCTGCCTCTCAGCTTTGATTTGGACTTGTCGTAGCAGTAAAAGCGCAGGAGTGACGTTGATAATGGCTCTGTTCCATTCTGGTTAGAGTTAGGGTTAATTCAATTTAATTCAATTTAATTTCTTTAATCCCGGAGTAAGTAAGTCAACACAATGCAAACAACAATAAAACAATTAAACTTTCACATGGGTTTCAATGAGCACATGATAAAGGTATGATCAAATTAGTGACACCTGTGTTTAAAAAAAATCATATCTTTAATGTGAACCTAAAGAGAGGTTACATTTATTGTCAATACAGAGTGTGCTGTGCTTTGTATTAAAGTAATGGTTTGACATTTTGGAAAATATTCTTATTCACTTTAATGCCAAGAGCTACATGAGAAGATTAACACCAGTCTAAAATATAAGTAGCATGATTATAAGCTTTAGCTTAGCTTAGCACAAAGACTGGAAACGGGGGGAAACAGCTAGTCTGATTCTGTCCAAAGGAAACAAAATCTGCCTAGCAACACCTCTAAAGCTCTATTATTAGCATGTTATAACCACGGTGCATTTTGGTCTATATTTGTTTACATTTTGAAAATCAAGTTCGCCCAATTCACTACTATCAGTTCCTGAGTGCTGTGTTTGAATGGATTTACAGGCAACCATCACTGGGTTACTCTGATATTGAAGAAAAGTAGAAAACGTGATAATTCTCAGGCAGGTTCTGCAGTTATACGGAGCAGCGGGAGTGGGTTTATGGACGGATAAACAAGGAGATTGTCAAATGCACTAATGAATCGATCATTTCCCGTCCTCCTCTGTTCACCTCGCAGCTGTCCTCCAGTCACCTGAACAGCTCCTCTCACCTTGGTGCGTCCGTCCCCTCTATCCCCGACTACGTCTACTCTCAGCTGTCCCCTCCTACTGTCACATCTCCGGAGGGCAAGAAAATCCAGCAGGACATCTGCGCCATGTCGCTACGAGGTCAGTGAAACAAATACAATGCGTATATACTCGTGGGATCAAGGCTAAGGACAATACAAAGAAAAATATTGTTATATACGTCTATATTTAAAGATGTGTGCAAACTGTAAATGAATGAGTCCTCTTTGTCTTCTTATTCGCCTTCAGTGCTTGCATCCCTGAAGACGGTTCATGAGACTCTGTCCCAGGAGAGGCAGAAACTGCAAGAAGTCTGGGAATCTAACAACATCCACCAGTCTAACACATTAGCTGTGGTAAGATTCATGCTGTTTCTGTGATGTGGAGTCTCCGGCACCTCTCCCCATGTGGTTTTTTTGATGGCTGGTTTTGTCTTTGTTCCTCCCTCGTTAGCCCGCAGCAGGGAGGCATTCATCCAATGGGCCTCCTTCAGTGGCAGATTCAGCGGCGGAGTATTTCGACGCCAGCGACGACATCCTTTGTGGTAGTTCCTCCGAGGTGTCTGAAGAATCAGGACTTAGTGATGGAAGCACCACCAACTCGGAGCCGGAGGAAGGACACGGTGGGTGCATGTACACCAGTACATTCATCCATGCAAATGACACTTTTGCTCTTAAGAATTAATGTCAGTCTCAGTTCTGAATAATTAATATGATTTCCTTTCATCTACATTACAGCATCAGCCACACGCAAGTACCGTGCGAGCATTTCCAAGACTCCTAACAGTGTCGTTCCCAAGAGCACCGGGCGTCGCACACTTCCTGCTCACTGTCCTGACAACGGCCACGTGGGCCTCATGGCTATCCTCTACAACAACATAGGCAAGGACCTGGACTTAAAAACCTGTATTGATAAAGTCCCATCACTCTGTATCTTTTGTTCTGAGGCTCACATGCTCGTTTTCCTTCCTCAGGTAAAGACTTGGCTCGAGTGTCCATGCCTGCTGCCCTCAACGAGCCTGTTAACCTGCTGCAGCGGCTGTGTGAGGAGCTGGAGTACAGCGAGCTGCTGGACACCGCCAACAACACGCCCGACCCCTACCAGAGGATGGTGAGGCTGCCCAAACATACACTGCTTTTGTAGTATAAGACAGATAGGAAACAACGTCAACGCTGTCAGATTTGGTTGCTGTGGAAGATGCTGTTAAAGACCTGATAAATCTGCATATTCACCTGCTGGATGTTAATAATGTAGCCTATAGAGACAGTTATTATTACATGGTGATTATAACACAGGAATATTATAGTGCAGCTGTCTTTATTCTCATTAAACTGAGAAAGTAGGGCAAGAATGGGAGGCTGCAAAAATTTTGTTTGTTTAAAATCAATTTATTTTGAACATAGAATTGTCTATTAACAGGCAGTTATATGAGCAACCAGGTGACCCTGTCATATATTTTAATAGATAGGGAAATTGTTATGTTACAGCAGCTCTGTAGAAAATAAACAAATAAAAAAAAATCAAATAAAATAGCTCAATATACAAACACAACAAATAAGAAAATTGAAAAAATAAAATGAAATAGCTCTACATACCTAGTAGCAATAATGAATACTACTAAAAACAAAATAAAACAATATCTCAGCATACAGTACATGGTGTGCAGAGATGTGCAGACAGTGGAGTTTAGTTTTAATAAACTATAAGGACAGATATTAGTTTGTAGTTGGTTTCATTTATTTTCCTTTCGGAAATTCCTTTTGTGTCTGTGGCACTTTTCAGACAAATACAACAGCAGCAAAAGACATTACAGCTAAAGACAGACATCAAACAGCATTATTATCATACGGAACAACCAACAACAACATGGAGTTAGAACGCCAGGCGCAGGTGACAAAATGAGATTATCACACATAAGCTCAGGCGCCTGAGGATAAGAGAGAAGTGTGTGTACAAAGCAAACTGAGCTACGAGATCCACACCGGTCAGACCAGAACCTTTTTATTTTTCCATCAAAAAAATGAACTTGATCTTTGGATGATTTTGTGTTTTATCTTTTGCAGGTTTACATTGCCGCCTTCGCTATCTCTGGTTACTCCACTGCTATGTTCAGGAACCGCTACAAGCCCTTCAACCCGGTGCTGGGGGAGACCTACGAGTGCATCAGAGAGGACCGGGGCTTCCGCCTCATCAGTGAGCAGGTAGAGCAAGAAACAACTTCACCAACACAACAGGCCACAGAGTACCATTAAACTGATCTCTAAAAATTAGGGAAAAGATGATGGGAATTAGCTGCCACACCCCCCTGTGGTAAATTAAGATGAATCACTCACCGGTTTAATTGAGCCGCTCAGATCTGTGGAGTGATTTATTGCTTTAATAACACTCTGTTAACTAATCATGTCATCAAAAATTAACACAAATGCTTCAGTCATTTATTTAGAAGTGATAGCAATTAAGTGAAAATAATTAAACGTCAGTCTTCAGCAAAGCAGTTAATTTCTTGAACATTAGCTTAGCGATGTAGTTCCTGAGCGACGTATGAGTTCTGGTTGGCAACGTTGTATACGCAAAGATAATATATATATATACAGTAAATATAATATATTTGTAGGGCACTTTTCAAAACTCAGGTTACAAAGCGACACAAGGGGCACCAAATTAAATATACAATAAAGATACAGTCTGCTTCAACAGGGCAGAACAGTAAAACTGGATAAAAAGATAAAAGAAATTATAAATTGTAAATGAAATAAATAAAGTAAAAACTCAATTAAAAAAATAAGGATATGCTCTTTAATAAAAGTATATTTTAAGAAGGAATTTAACAGATCTGTTAAATCTGACAGATCAGTCTGATTTGAATCATTTAAATAACAGTTATTCATTCACAGTGTGTTTCTTTGGTTTTCTTTTACAGCAGCTTCTAATGCTGTAGCAGAGTTGCGATATACCAGTACTGACCATAACTGTGATATATAGAAAATGAAATATTGACATTGTGTTAATAATACACATATGATGATATGGTAATGGCAGATGTTAAGCCTTGTGGATCTTTTGTTTATCAGTTCATCTTGTTGACTTTTCACATTACTGTTACACAACAGAAAGAACAATTACACTTAATGGACTCTCTCCACTTCCCTACACTCGTATTTGAGTCTGATTTATTTGCTAAAAAAAGAGAGAAAACGCACAATAAACAAAGTTAAAGATGAATTTGACCGAATTATCATCCTTATTTATTTATTTATTTATTTATTTTTGTGATCAATTTTTTTATTATTCTTTTGTGACAGGCAGATATACTGTATACCTACCTCAAAACATAACACAACAGAGACAAAATAATACAGAAATAAAAACATATATAAACACAAAAAGCCCTGTGGTGACCCCCCTCACCCCCCCACCTGCCACCGCCGTTTTTTAGGTCTCCATTTATATTTAATATGTGCAGGATAGCAGGATCCAAAATTGAGCAGAGAATAGAAATGGTGATTACCGCAGTTCCTTCATTTTATCTGCCATCGTTTGCCATGCTGCAGTAGTCCCAGCTCCAGCATCATGCAGCTCCATATTAATAATATCAATATATGTGTTAATCCATTGCGTTTTTGTGACCCTGTGTGGGGGTTTCCAACGTAAAGCTAGGATCTTTTCAGCAGCAGTGATGCCCGTCAGGAGAAAAACGTCTCTTCGTACACGTTAATTTTAATGAGGCGGTGTCATTCGACGTATCACAGAGAGAGGCAGAAAGGTAGTGTGGAAATTTATTTAAGCTGCATTTCTCTTTATCTGTACCAGGTCTGCCACCATCCGCCCATCTCCGCCTGCCACGCAGACTCAGACAACTTCTCTTTTTGGCAAGGTGAGACTCTTCAGTGAGCTTTCACTATCAAACCAACATCTGTCCAATCAATCCAAGTGTTTTGTGTCCTCTGATTTTAAAACAAGGCTGCCTTTGGATGTGCATTTGTGAAATATCATCATGAAATACTTGTTTATCTTCCTCACCAGACCAGCGATGGAAAAACAAATTCTGGGGGAAGTCTCTGGAGATTCTGCCAACAGGAATGGTGAATGTGACTCTGCCAAGGTAAACAGCCTGAATTTCTTTTCACCAGGCGCAGTCTGTGTTTGCAAATTTATCGCAGTGTCTGTGTTAGATGAGGCGCGACACTGGCCATTACGTGTAACTGAGAATCATACTTTATGTGAAATGATAAAGGATCCATCAGAGATCAGTTGGGAGCAATGAGACATGACGTACTTTGTATGAATATCACCATTATCGCCATCATTCAGTCTCAGGAACCACAGACAAGACAAACTTTCAACCATCTGTCCAGATGTTGCTCGCGCTTCTGCATTTGACCGATTATACATAATGATGTGATGTAATAACTAACGCATAATGAAGTGTTTTTTTTCATGTCTGTGTGGAAGAAAATTCCTAAAAAAAAATTAAAAAAAACGTGTTGATAGTAGAGTAATTCTGAATTTTAGTTTTTAGTTTTTTATTTTTTAAATTTTTCCTTGATTTGACAGTAGGTGTGGAGAGAGACGCAGGATCTTGGAGGAGAGAGAGACAGGGGTATGACAAACAAATGTCGCCCAGCAGAAACAGAAGGGACATTGTGGCTAAATGGCATGCACCTTAACCATTAGACATCTGGGTGCCCAACTAGTGTTTGTTTTCATCATGGATTTGTCTGTTGATTACTGTTTTCAGGTAACAGATGTCGTAGAACGGAGACAAATGTTCACAGTTCCTTAAAATCCATGTTAATGTCTGAATTAATCTTTTTTTTTTGTCCGACCAGCAGCTAAAAATCCCCAAAATATTCAGTTTACAATGATATAAAACACAGAAAAGCCCCAAATCCTCACCTCCTGAGAAGCTGGAACCAGAGCGTTTGCCGTTTTTTGCTTAATGAACGACTTCAAAAGAGTCGTCGATCTGTTTTGTCGGTTGCTGAACTGTTTCACTGCTAACTACATTTGCCAAATTTGTCCAGGTACGGCGACCACTACGAGTGGAACAAAGTAGTGACCTGCATCCACAATGTGCTCAGTCAGCAGCGCTATCTGGAGCATTACGGCGAGGTCACCATCCGAAACCTCAAAAGCAACGTCTGCACCTGCAAGATTACCTTCGTCAAGGTGAATGAAACATTTAGATGCTGCGTCTCTTTTCTAAGTCGGTTTTTTGTAGGTGACTTTTTTTTTTTTTTTTTTGTCAGTTTTTCCAAAAAAATAAAAAATAAAAACTTTTCTTTTGTTGTAGTCTCGTTACTGGGGCTCAGACACAAACAAGAACGAGGTGCAGGGCACGGTGCTGGACCAAAGCGGGAGTGTGATTCACCGGTTTGGAGGCCTGTGGCATGAAGGCATCTTCTGTGACACTCTGCCGACTCCGAAATGTGTCTGGAAGCCAAGTGAGTCCATGAACGTCCAAAACAAGACTTAAGACTGTTTACTCAAGTGTTTTTCAACCTTAAATGCTATCATTCACAATTTGTGTCCTTCTTCCCGATGATGTAATTTTGTGTTTTGAGTCTTCTGTGTCACGTTGATGTAATTAGCTCTAAAGCAGAGACTGCTTTAGAGGTTTAAATGGCAGTGAAGTGAGACGATCAAGCAACCCCTGCTGCCAAAACCTCTAATCAGCATAAATCCAAGCGTCACGTTTGTGCAGCAGCTCACTTGAGTGTCACTTGTGTCACCCCGCAGATCCACAGCCAAAGGATTACCTGATCTACTATGGCTTCTCCACCTTTGCCATGGAGCTGAATGAAGTCACCCCAGACCTGAAGCCTCTCCTGCCTCCTACAGACAGCCGCCTGCGCCCGGACCAAAGGTGAGCAGAGCTGGGAGAAATCTTCAAAGTCTGGAAAAGTAAAATATTAAGGCTGATGTCACTTCTTTTTTTTTTTTTTTTTTTTTTTTTTTTTCTAGATTGCTGGAGGAGGGAAAGGTGGAAGAAGCAGACATAAAGAAAGACGAGATAGAGGAGTTTCAGAGGGAGCGGAGGAAAGAGCTCGGCAAAAAGGGTGAAGAGCATGCCCCACGTTTTTTCAAGTAAGTTTCTGTTCTCAGGTTTTCTCACTGTTTGCAAAAACGATTCATAGAAATTTGGGGTAAAGTTTTTGAACGATTGTTTTCCTTTTTCTCCTGAAGGAAAGCCAAAGACTCCTGTGGACGGGACGTGTGGTTGACCAACGGGACCTACTGGAAGCTCAGGGAGAATCCAGGTTTTGCTAAGATTGAAAACGTAACTCTGTGGTGATGGAGACGGCAGCGATGAGCAGGAACAGACAAAAAAAAAAAAAAAAAAAAAAAAAAAAAAAGCACATGAGTCGAGAGACTGAAAAATATCAGTGCTGGATATTTTGAGCAGCATATATGAACCGCTCTGAGGAAGGTGCAGAGAGGAGATGGTGCTGCTGAGCTCTTCTTACGTCTCCTGTACACCCATGACTGGCTCATGGGAACCGTCAGCACCTGATATAGTCTCAGAGAGTCACCTGTCGGGTTACCTGGAGTTTTTAGATGACATCACTCAACTTATATATCTTTATACTTGTGAGAATTTCACTGTTTTTTTTTTTTTTTTGTTTGTTTTTGTTTTTTTTGCTGAAAAGACTGTGACGCAGCAACAAATGACTTGAAATAAAAAGTTGTCAAAATTATATTTTTCTGTCAGGTTAGAAAGAGGCCTGTTATATTAGTGTACTGTCTGTAAACATTCAGTCCTCCTCTCAACCAGCTGACAGCTCAGTTTATAATAACTACAGTTGTTGGACTGTATAAATGTACTGAAGTCGCTGCTACAGTCAGACCCCAGACCCACGAGGGGGTCAGCAGGTTTGTGATAATTTGATTTAATGCAGATTTATACGGGAATATGCACCAATAAAGCCCGATAAAGACAAGAACCTCAAAGTGGCTATAAGGGATATTTTTAAAGATCCCAATCTGTCAAACGACAGTGTCAGCTGTTTAATAAAAAAGAAGAGAGAAACAAACAATGAAACAATTATTGATTACATGTTTATTGGAAGGATAAACCCTTTGAGATGAACCAAGGGGGTCCTCAACACAAAACGCAATACACAAAGCACAATAGCACAATTACATTCACATACACACAAGCTCTCCCGGGTCCAACCCCTCCCACACCTGATGACCCCTCCCCGTCTTTCCAGGAAAAATAAATAAATGAATAAATAAATGAACAAATAAATAAATGTATACATACGCACACATCCATAGACTTGATTAACAAAATAGAGAGACCAAAAACAGCTAAGAGTATAGAATATTATAAATATGAATAAGCAGCTGTTTACTAACAAGTTCACCAAATAAACTTAAAAGGTGATAATATGTCAATGTTTTTTTCCACACACAAAAAAAATCAGTTATCGCAGGTTTAAGGCAGATGCTGCAGTATTACCCATCTAGTCTGTGCATGGTGGATACACCTAAATAAATTTGTGTTTGTATTCAACCAAATTATTACAAATAGGGGGTGGGTGGGGGGTGGGGGTGGGGGCGCGAGGACTGATGTATTGCACATGAATTACTCCAACTTGGTGTCTGTGGCTTCCGCATGACTAACAAGCGAGTATGATGTTGAAGATGATCGCCGTCGTCATCAGCGACCTAAAGGAGGATAACATTTAAGACAGTATCTGTCTAAATACTTTGGTCATTGCAAACATAGATCGACTGTTTTAATTTTTTTAATTTGTTTCTTTTTGAACATGTAACTATTTAAAAATAACAATTACTGCTAAACACTCATTAATCATTTAAAAGAAGAAGAAATATATTATATTGTATTTTTATGTCATTAATAGTGAAAAGAATATCCAGCTGGTTGGAAACATGTAAATACTGTATTTATACAGTACATTAAACTGTCAACATCACAACTGTGTTTTTATTTTTGAGTGGAAGTTAATTTATTATACATGCACATGAAAAATGAACATACCTTCCTACATAAAACACATCAAAACAGTCGAGATTCGTCATGTGTAAGCTTTAATTTCATGAATAAAAAAACAACAGTACATTACACAATTAAGCCACCTTTAATAAATAACAGTTTCCCCCTCAGAACTCTTCATCTCTTATTTGTTTCTGAATTTATAAGCTCTCAATGAAAGAGTCAAAGGAGGATTATTGCTCCCTTGACAAAGACAGTGCACATGGATCACACACACACACACAAAAAAAAAAAAAATAACATGCTTGTTGCTCTGCCTTGCCCGCTCTCCCTTCTTCACTCCTCCTATTTCTATACTATACAGTAACATCTCTGAAAAGACAGCTCCCACGCACAGTCTTCGTCTCCTGCCAACAGAGATGTGTGTTCAAGGGAAACACGGACTCATGGGAAATGGAGGTAACAGCAGGGGTTTGTGGTTCATTGGCTGAAGTTGATTGTGATAGCTGAGATATCCAGCAGGGGTCGTTCCTGAGGCGTGTGAAAGCTTTTTTCTCTGCTGCTGTTTGATGTGAGATCTTGCACTGGTGTAGGTGCAGGGTCACTGAGAGTACCACGCAACAAACCACAGCACATAGAATAAATAACTGACATTGTCCACAGGCCAGGCCAAGTTTTGTTTTTTTTAAAATGTCATCTTCAATTCTAAACTAATTTTCTTTCTATTAATTGCACTTGAAACAAGAATTGTCCATTGTACACCTTCCTTAAGGTACATTAAGAATCATCATCATCTTTCTGTGACAGATGTCAACATAAACATTAAATGGTACAACTTTTGGAAATGTTACACAAGCAACACACGTCATACATCATATTTTTTCATCATACAATATATCCATTCTCTTTTCAGCATAAAATCACTTCATTATCATTTAACTTCATTATTTAAATGCTCATTTAAAGGACTGAACTGTCACACAGTTTGTCCTTTTTGCATCAACATCGCTGTTAAGACCAAGTGCTGCAGAAGACAGATTTTTATATCTATCTTATATCTTGTAATTATCTTTAACTTCCAGTAGATCCAGTGTAAGTGTTTTATACAACACTTGTATTAAATCAACTCAGCTCAGGAAAGAGCTAAAAGTCTTTAACTGAGAGTGTTGACATGTGAAATAAGGCAAACAGTAGCCAGGATTTTAGAAATATATAGAAATAAATCCCCCATAAAACAACCCTACATCCTTTTGGAAAAGTGACCAGACACCAAAAACAAAAGGTAAAATTGTCTAATTCATATTTTATAAATTCAGCTCCCAACCTAAAGGTTCAAATGCTGGTTCAAATACCTCTCTGCTCTGCCAGGATGGGAACTCCTCAATTAGTTCAGTTTTTGCTGGTTTAAATCTAATCAAATTCAAATATGTTGAGTCTTAAAATACCGGAATTAGCCTGTAAAATACCCACAAAATAATTGACTGAAATAAAGCCAGATGACACAACTTCAGTGTCCTCAATGGCAGCTAAAGCAGTTAGCTATATTTCCACATTTATGTACAAAATGCATGGTGGCATGTGCTTCGATCATTCGATCAAGTTTTTTTTTTTACTGTTTTTCTACTAATGTGAAGAAATTGTTTAACATTTTGGAAAATATGCTTATTGACTGATAACACTCATGTCTGTATGGAAAAGATGAAGCTACAGTAAGAGTTAGCTTAGCCTAGGTTAGCATAAAGACAGGAAACACCAGCCTACACTAGAAACACCTTTAAAGCTCACTGATTGAAATTATATCTTGTTTGTTTAATTTAAGGAAAACTGACAATTTATGTTTTTATGAAGGGTTCTGTGCCAGATTATTTCTTGGTGAATGAGCTAGGCTAACTGTTTCCCCCTGTTTCCAGGCTTTATACTAAGCTAAGCTAAGCTAAGCAGCTTCTGGCTCTAGCTCCATTTTTAGTGTATCAATCAGCGAGACAGAAGCAAATATTAATTAATTAATTAATAGAAATATTTCCTTAAGCAGAATCTAAATGATTTTTTTTTTTGCCTGGTTGTTCTCCTATCTTAGAAATCAGAGCATAGTAAATATACAACAGTATATACAGCATAGACTGTTTTCATCAGCTCATAAAAAAAGGAAGTAATTTCATCTCTCCTAGTAAAAAGACTTCAGTAACCCTGCTCCATCTTGTCTGACTGAGCGCCTGTCTGTCGCCCCCAGTGTTGTCTGAGGCCATTAGCACACCTGGTGAGGAATGAGGAGCAGATCTCTGATCAGCACCGACTGCAGCCTCACTCTTCATTTCTGTCACCAGGCCGGGAGCCGGGCCCCTCTGTCAACCAGTGTCACCACATGATAGGTCAGCGGACTGGTGGTGGTAGCGGTGGTGGTAGCGGTGGTGGTGGTGGTGGTGGGGGGGGGATTCAGAGTGTCTGTCTGGTCACTTTGTGCTTCCTGTTCATGGTGGTCTGAGGGTGACAGTGCCTTGTCTGTTTACCTGCAGGTTTATGTGGCTGTACTGAATGACCCACTTTTAGCACTGATGCTCTGCTCCTGTAAGGGAACTGTATGGGGAACAGATACAGGATTAGGGAGTCTCATTAGTCCTACTACTTTGTTTTTCCATGAACCTCAAAATGGATAATTTTTTTTATAAATTTATAGATGATATTGTTATATTACTGTACTGTGGACCACGTTTTGTTCATGTACACTGGTGGAGATTGTGTTTGTGTTTAAAGCTGTCACACTTCCCTCTGCCAATACTGTTTTCCAGTTACGCCGTTATCAATGCTCTTATTGATCCCGGGCTTTATTACATGGTGTGGTGACAGAAGCGTTTTCAAATCGACCGATTGTAGGAGAGGGCTGAGCCTTTGCTATAATGAGGCTTTTTTCACTCTATCAATGCAGGAAGTGTGGAGCTGGCCTTGTTTTTTATGAGGGGTAGCAAGCGGCTCAACCTTACTGCATCTGTTCATCCATGTCTTTAAATGACCTTAAAGCTGATGCACAAGGAGAAGTTGAGCTACGCCTCAAAATAGAAGCATTTTCACACACGTCACACATCTGTGGTGTTTTTTCACCATTAGTTCACATCAAAATTTGTAATTTTGTGCTGTAGATGTGCCTACTCTACATCTGTTAAACCCTGGATAAGACGCTGAATGAAGCCCAGAAAAGGGGCAACCCCAGACCAAAACCAGTCACAGCAGGTCAAAGGTCATCAACCAGGAGTCAGTTTACTGATGCCAGAAACCATCTTTGAACACTTGTGACTGAAGTTCCACATTTCAGTCACCTGATAAATCTCTATTACAACTAGGCAATTCCATTCAATGAAGAAGGCCATGAGATGCGCCTGAAAACTTTGGAAACAACTGAGTTGGATCTTGTGTTGAGAATTTTTCTTATTGAGCAATTTAAGATTATTTTCATAATCAATTAATCTGCTAATTTAATCTTCTGCTTTTGTCTATAAAATGTCAGAATATAGAGAAAGTTGTTATAATTATAATCAATAGCCTATAATTTATAATGGCCCAAGGTGATGTCTTCAAATGTCTCTTTTTGTTTGACCAACCGCACAAAACCCAAAGATGCTCAGTTTACTATCATGTAAAGCAAAGAAAAGTAGCAAATCCTCACATGTGAGAGGCTAGAATCAACTTAAAAATGATCAAAACAATTATTTGATTCTCAAAATAGATCGATAATCAATTATCTAATTGATTAAACGAAAAAAAAACCCTCTTTAAACATCTGTTGGTGAGGTTTGGCTCAATCATGAATCGATCATGAGCAACTGAAACCTTTTGATTTTATCATATTAACCAGTGTTTGGATTTAATCACATGACACTGCAACCAGACACTTATTTGATGACTTTGCTTTTCCCTGCAAACAGCTCAGACAGGCAGTGTGTTGCTGTAAATGTAAACTATAATCCCACATCAGTGATTCATAGAAACCGTGATTGCCTCCAGTTGTACCTTTCTGCAAGTGTTTGCTGATTTACTTAACAGCACCACACACACACACACACACACACACACACACACACACACACACACACACACACACACACACACACACACAGAAATACACACAAAAAGATTGTCCTCGCAGGGTTGAGGCAGATTAGCGGCCTTACTTCAGAGCATGTGCTTGCTAAGCTCTCTTAACCCCCCCTGACATGAGTTTCACGCAGACACTCTGCACGGAGCCGCCACTAGTGGGAGCTGCGGTAAACGACTTGGGTCGGATTAGGGGAGGAGGCTGCAGCGAGTTAAATGTTAATTCTGCTTCACATTGATCGGGGGGGGGAAATGAACGTGATCATATTTAGAGTAGGTGTGAATTGCTGAGTGTGAGAAGGAAGAGACAGGCGGAGACAAGACAGAGCAAAGGAGACGGAGAGAGTGTTTGATGCATAAAGAACAGACAATCCCTGCAGGCGTCTGTCAGCAAGCAGATATGCAGATGTTTTTTTTGTTGTTGTTTTTTTTTCTCCAGATGTTTCAAAGGCTTAAGTCACAGGTCTGTATGTCTGTTTGGTGTTTATGTGACTCTAGGGCAGTGTACCAGTCACATCCACTCCTGTTCAACACTGAGTTTGACAGTAACCTTGGAAGTTCCTCCTGTAATCATTTGACACTTTGAAAAGGGAACTTTATCGAGAGGCTGGCCACACTGTGTGGACTCTGGTGATGTGGCAGTAGATGAGGTTGCATGTTCTGTTGCGCGGTTCTGCTATTTATCTTCAGCACCTGAACCTGACTGGACAGACCGACGCGTGTCCATGAGGGCGGTGTGGGAGAGGATGCTGGGAGAGACTGTGGCGACCATGGTGACGCGTGAGGTCTTCAGTGGGTGTAGTAGCCATAGTAGTCTGCATTGCTGTTGCTGTCCTTCTCGCAGACGTCTCCACTTCGCGGAGGTGGGGAGTTTTCAGTGCTGGACGTGTAGGGCGACACTCTCCTCTTCTTGTTGTCACCGACGCTGCCCTCAAACAGGCCTGAGTCTGCAGAGTCTGCTGATTTCACAGCCGGAGTTTCGAGCCAGGGGTCCTCTCCCACCACTCCCACACTGTCTTTGGGCTTGTCCTGCAGCAGGGGCGGCTGCAGAGGCTCGAGGAGCGAGGGAGGGTGCAGCCTGGGGTTGCCAGGTGACGTGGAAGAAGATGAGGAGGAGGAAGAAGATGATATGGGTCTGAACCAGCCCAGACTTGGGCCGGGTTTACTGGGGTGACTAAGGTACTGAGGGGTGGGCCGGCTGGTGCTCCAGCCCGCTGAGGTGGCTCCTGATACAGACACGCTAGTAGATGCAAAAGGATGGTCTGGGTAGTAGCTGAGAGCATGGTGAGCGGATGTCTGCAAGGGGAAGGGCTTGTAGAAGCCATTTCCAGAGAAGTCCCCCTCATAGGAGGAAGTGAAGTCAAGCCGGTTGGGGGCCACACCCTGCTGAGGCGACAGGTACCAGCGGCTGTGAGGGCTGGAGCTGGAGGTCGGGTCTTTGTGCTGCTGGCCCATGCCAATAGGCTCACGGCTGTAGAAGCGGCTCTGGGGCAGGGGGCTCATGTACTGCTCAGAGAGGTAGCCTTGAGGGTAGCAGCTCCCTGGCAGCAGCTGCTGGCTCTCTGTGGGGGAGGGTGTGAGGCGATCAGAGTCGGGAGGAGCGTACAGCCTAGGTAGGAGGAGGGGAAGAGAAGAGAGTGTGAGAAGAAAAGGAAAAAAA
The DNA here is from genome assembly GCF_002260705.1 of Seriola dumerili. NCBI lineage: Eukaryota > Metazoa > Chordata > Actinopteri > Carangiformes > Carangidae > Seriola > Seriola dumerili. The sequence goes on from NW_019174323.1 coordinate 2,593,503, forward strand.
GAAGGTGTTATTTCCTGCCCAAACCTCAAACTATCTATCAAACATCTCACAGCCCCTCACACCCTGTCATTGCAGCATACTTGAGCACAGCTGTAATTGCATCTACTCTAATATTACAGGGGTGATGTGAGCATTCAGGGTATTTAACTACCAGCCTCACTATTTATGGTGAACAGTTTTAAGGTTTACATAAAGATATCTTCTCTGAAAGGAGAGTTCTCTCTTTAGAAACAGTTTTTTTTTAATTACTTACGTGTCATAATTGTCACGGAAACCTTTAGCGAAGGGGTTATGGTCTATTTTCAGCTGAGTGATCTGTGTAGGGAATAGGAGGAGGGCAATGAGAGAATGTAGGCATAGGAAAAAGAGAAGGAGTGAGCAACTACACACAAACAACAAGAGAGCAGAAAAAGAGGAGGTCGCTGACTAATAATTAATGAGGACAACATGCATTTTTTTTCTTGTTGTTGGAGGAAGGAGTGGGCACACCACACATACACATGTAGTGATGCAATAAACACCAAAGACAACAGGGTGAGTGTGTCTTTCCTTGGCGCACAGTGGCTCTCACACAATGTATCTGAACAGCTGTTAAAGATATATAGCACATACTAGGGGGCGGGGGCAGAGCTACAGTACTCAGGTCAGCTGAGGTGACTCTCAGTTGAACCTAGCCACTGTGTGGTAATAGTACATGCTAACACTTACAGCAGGTTATAGTAATGTTAATTAGTGTTGTGCATTTTTGATGCATGCATGCATAAACCAGAGCTTCTATCTGAAACACTCTCTGACATAAATCATTGAACTTTGACTCTTATGTAGATGTTTTGACAGAAGGTATAAAAGGCGTTGCTATGGTTATATAACAATTGTCCAAAATGACAAGTCAAATGAGAAAACTGGGCTGATCTTGACCATACTTTCTTGTGATTGAGGCGACTTACATCTGCGTTCTGATAGGCGGTGACGGCGATGAACTGAGTCTCCGGGAAGACAAAGGTCTGAGCTTTGGATGAGAGGAAGGGATCCTCCGAGCCGTCCTCCTTCACCTCCACGATGTGGAGACGAGGCTGGTACTTGTGGAGCGACTGGAGCACTATCATCTGGAGCGGAGAGGGACGGGTAGTTGAGGAATTTTTTACTTTTATTTGATAGAAAACAGTAGAGAGTCAGAGGGGAAATGTAAGGATGGATGGGTGTTGCAGATACAAGCATCTTAGAGCACTTTTGCACTGTCACATCCCATAATGTGGTTCATTTTGATATGGCATGATGCAGAAAATGAACTTCTCTTTTACAACATGGATAGGCCATGTGGCTGTTTGTGTTACAGTTATATCAAAATATTTAAAGCAATGTTTTTGTCATTAGATAATTAATTGAACCAGTATGTTTATTAACCTGCAAAATTAATATGATGCCTGTCTTTTGCTAAAATAATAAAGAATAAACTGGTCTAGCCACTAGATGCAGAACATGTACTTTGCATACAGTGAAACAGGCACTGATGGAGATATTAGAGACAAAAAAGGCAGGAAAGGACAGTACCTGTGCCACATTGTTGGTGCTGCCCTTATTGTTGGTGAGCTTGAGTTTGCTGAACGACACCTCTTGTCTCATCCAGTGAGCTCCTGTGTTGGGAGAGTCGGGGTGCATGTACATCCTGTTCCCTGCAGACGTAAAAGCAAATCATGAGCCACACATACAACTGTGACTCCACCGGCTTCTAAATGATATTTAGTGTTAAATATGACCCGTCACATCTAAAAGAAACATTATTATTTACACTTTATGTCACTTTAACAAGCAGAAATCCCAGCATCAGACATATAATGCCAATATACATACAACCTGAAACCATGGTGATGTTTGAAATGGAATAAATCTGAATTGATTCCTAAATTATTAATAATAAATATCAAATATAGGAAAAAATGAAGCAAATCAACGTCATGTTAAATTTGGTGCAATAAAAATTGATTTTCTGACGCTAACTCCTCCTGGTGCAACCACTATGGACTGTACAATGTATTTATTTCAGAAAACTGAACATGCCAAATGAATAGCTGGGGTTGCTGTGGGTGTTATTTACTGCCAATATGTGAAAAAAAATTCATCACTTTTATGCGGTTGATTCAGTTTAAGGAGTGAGATGTAAATACCACATTCCCACCATATTTTACCTTAAAAAACATACATTTAGTTTAAAGTTTCTGCAGACAAAGGTGATATTCCTTCCATCCCTTCTATGTTTCATACATTCTAATTGCAGGATAGAATCTCAGCGCCAAGATTTTTCACAGCATTTACCACAATGACCTGCTAACCTTATATGAGCACACCACATAAGTGCACTATTAAATCTAATTGAGTAAAACTGTTTCACCACAGTTTCCACAACTGTAGCACATCAATAGTCACCTTTCTGCAACACCTGGCACATGTGTGACAACACCTTGCACTTTCTCTCATTTATATAATTGTGGTTTGTCTATCATCAATCACACACAAAATGTCATCTTGGTTGACTTGCTATTGCTTTTTTTCTGAGGTGTGAACAGGAAGAAATAATGAATGAATGAATGAAAGGAGGAAGAGGGCACAGGGAGTATGAGGCATGGATGGAGACAGAGGTATGAAGCAAATCCATGTTTCTCAGAGGACTGTAAAGTCAAAATCAAATGCTCTGTTGATGAGTCTTTAGAGATGAAGCAGAAATGGGAGATTGAGACAAGATACTGGGAAGAAGCATGAATGAATGACTAATTAGATCACCTCCATGTAATAACAAGACACTTCTGTACACGTCATGCTGCGAAGGAAACGTGACCAACCATACTCGCAATTTTTGTTCATGTCCAAAGTTATGTAACTACTAGAAAGATGAGTTCAGTGCCCTTTGATGATCCCAGAAATAAGAGACTTTTTCCACCCCGTAAAGAAACAGTTAAACGTTAAGTCTATCTGAAAAAATCAGCAAAACTGTACTTGTTTCTTTCTGGACAGCGTCTAAGAGGTGGTTGAAACTTGATCAAGAAAAACTGACATGTTAAAATGTGAAAATGCATTTAATTTGCACTGCACCATAAAGTATAAGATGCTGAAATTAAAATTAAAAAGGGCCAACTCCCCATCTTTTTTGCTGATGGATGCAAGTTGCATAACAGTTGAGAGCAGGTATCTTACAACTAAAATAAATCTAGCTCTAATTTTATAGATACTTCTTTTGAACAGGTTTTGAAAGGTTCATCATTTCTCATTTATCCTCCCAGCAGAATGTACAACAAAGCTGCTTACTCAAATAACAGCAACAGCAAATATCAGATAGTCCGCAGAAACCTCTCAGAATACTTGTGCATCATGATGCACATCTTGGTTTCCCTACTGTATGCATGTAGGTTTGCTACAATATTGCTAAATCAACCACTTCCTCACCATCTTCCATTTTGCATGCACTGAGCTGAGGACCCAGCTCACTGACTGACCAGGATTTTCAGTTCATCAGCTGGTCACACATCATTAACTTTGTGTGAGAATTTGCTTTTGGAAGCCACAGAAAGAAACGTGATGATTTTCTTTTTTTCATTTACAGCCACTGGGGGTAAGTGAACACAAAATTATAATGTTTGGGTGAAGTGCTCTGTAAAAGATTGAAGAATGAGCATGTTTCCTGCAATCAATGTGATGTTTTAAACTAGAAAACAGCATGCTGAGCTCATTACTCCAAATTTCACAACACTAAAACGATTAGAGAGGATAAACATTTGTTGTCAGTGAGTCAGAGAACTTTTTTATTTGCTCTCTAATCTGTCTTTTCATTATCTGATTCAATAATGAATGTCTACTTTCTAAAGAAATCATGTTTATGGAAGCTTTCGCAACAAAAAGCCTGAATCATTTTTGGTTATCAGATAGACACAGCACATTTCAGCATCATTATTGTCATTAAGGCTAAATGACTGTGAATTTTATTGAGTTAAACGTACCTGGCATGTTACCTTCTGCCTTCCCACACTGGACCCACTTGCCGCCCTGGTATCTCCAGTGGTGTTGATCTGCCAGAACCACATCCACGTAGACATTATAGTGGGCAGACGGCTCCAGGACACTGATGTTGAAGCTCAGAAAGGGGAACATCCTCCTGCATAAACACACAAAGAAAAAAACATTCACTGCCAGTCAGATGTAGTTGTTTTGGGGATATTCATTTATACTTTTGTCAACATATGTCTATAATTTTTGAGAATATAGATGCCAGAAGAAGTTTACAGACCTTTTACTTTAGTAAAAGTAGCAATACTAAGAGTCATGCGTAAGTATTTGCATCAAAATACACTTAAAGTACCATAAGAGCTTGGGTAAATGTATGCAGTTACATTCCACCACTGGCTAAAATTTACATGAAATTCTAATACACCTTTTGCAAATGGTTTTTGTGTTCCTTTCAAAAAAGATCATGAAAGTTGACAGTTGTTAAATGTAGTACAATTGGTTTGAATGAAAAAATACATAAGTACCTGAAGGAAAAACACTTCTCAAAGTATGCGTGCATTCTTTGGGATTTAAAATGCATGTACGACTTCAACTGTGCTGAGACTGTGCAGTATTTTCCTTGCGTAAAGTATTTTTAATGAACACAGGGTCTTGAAAGACAAGGAAGGATGAAAGAAATTCACACTTTCAAATTCTGCAAATTAAAGGCAAAGCAATGACAGTGACAAAACCTAGTGTGACATGTTTATCACAATGCTCCCTTTTAAATTATTAAGCTCCATTTGTGCCATTTGTCCTCATTTGTACAACTAATGGCTCTGCTGTGAATGAAGATATAATAAGTGATAGGCTGTTTAAGGGCAATGATGCATGTTGTAAGTCAGGGAGGTGATTCTCGTTTGGACCTCATGACTACCAGACTCTTTCTGTTTATTCACAAGATGAGGAACCAGAGTAAAGGGGGGGTGGGGGAAGTTGGGGAGGCCTACTGTAAGTGAATATTTAATGCTGCTGTTAATAAAAGATGCTCCAGAAGCTGCTCATGATTGCAGGAGCTTTTCATATTGAACTCATTTTGATCGCAGAGGGCTTCAGTGAGACGGGGTAACCAGGAGGTCAATGTTTTCCCTGGGCACCACAGCCCAGTGAAGGAGAGGGAGAGGCTGGGTTAAACTGAGAGAAAAAGAGACACACAAATATGAGACATGGACGCTGAATACACAAAACCCTAACGCACCATGACAGATGGATATTTGTGACATCCTACTGTTGCATAGTTATGTATACACTAAGTGCCTGTAGTGCTGACAGAGGAGCACTTCCAGCCTCTGTTACCAACCCTGCAGAGTAGTAACCATTTTACATTATAGAGCACATAAAGCAACAAACAATCAATGTAATAGTTGTTGGAATGTTTCAGAGTCAAGTCCACAAAACAGCTACAACTAATGCTGATTAATTAACATGTACAAACACTAAAGTGTACAAACAACAAGTTGAGGGTGAGCTAGCTGTTTCCCTCTACGCCCAGTCTTTTAGCTAAGCTAACGCTACGTCCAAACTGCTACGTTTTTCATTTTAAAACTGTAAAGGAAAGTTGTTGTTTTTTTTTTTTGTTTTTTTTTTTTTCACTATTTTTGTTTCATCATCCTTATTTATATGTTGCATTTATTTTACTTTCTGTTATTTATTTTATTTGTGTGTATTATCCATATTTTCCTATGTTGTCTCTTATTTTACGCATAACACATGACCATTCACGTGCCGGTGTAAACAGGAAGCGAACAGTCTACGCCGCAGTTGGTTACTTGCTGAAAATACTACGATACAGGAACAGCAAAGGCAGTTGTAGCGTTAAAATGCAGAATTTAGCAAAGACAACAAGGTGAGTAACGCTTGTAATTAGTTATCCATGTTGCTTTCACCATGAGGCTGATAAGACACACCACATCAGTTTTCAAAGTAAAACGAGGCCAGCAGCTTTTCCAAACGTCTGCGTTTTAATGGCTGGAAAACTCCGGAGTAGTGTGGACGCTACAAAGAAACACATTTGTTTTGGCCGTGATATTTATCTACTCATCTCATGGTCTCTGCACAACTATTTCATTGAAGGAGAAGTACAATGTCTGACTGGCCAAGTAATGCACCACTCACAGCGCTGCAGTCTCGGTCTATATGAGGTCACTGGAGTGTAGTTGGTGTTAATAAATCAGGGCAACATGTTTGACATTTTGGCCCAGCTGTTTTACACTGGCTAACAGTACCTGAGGCTATGGAGCAAATACACCCTCCCACCCCCATCCCATCCCATCCCTTTGATTGAGTTTTATTTTAAACAGTATATCCTGGGTGTAGCACTTTTGCAGCACAACTTTGTTTTTTTTTTCTGCCTGCAACTGTCAAGTTTCAATGCAAATGGAGTGAAAGAGATAAGAAGTATAGAGTTGCTTTGTTCTATACAGTGCATGGCTTAAATTAGTCATTGTAAGAGTGCATATATAAAGGGAAAAAAAGAAACTTCCTTATCAGAAATGCACTGCTATTTCTTTTCTAAAACATTTTAGTGTAGGTGGAAACAATAAGATAAGATCTGTTACTGCTGTAAATTCACTAACTCGCTGTTGTCTTGGTACAAAACAAGCTTCAATCACATAGTGATACGTTGGTCCTTTGCATTTTCAGAGAACCAGAATAGAAGTGCTGTTTAGGCTTAAACTACCACAACTGTTATCTCATTTAAATTCAGTTTGTCCTCCCTGCAGATACTTGGTCATTTAGTGGTGTAACAACAAGTGAGTGCATTGGAGGCTACTGTCAGCAGACTGGTGGGACAACTGGAGGGCCCGTCCTCATTGAAGAGTGTTTGTGTGTGTGTGTGTGTTGCCTGAATCTTTGTACATGGATGTATTTATATAGTTAAAAAAAATAAGTTCATAAAGTTAGTCTGAATATTCTGAATATATCATATTTCTTTATTTTTAGGGCACGTAATGACATAACATAACACTACTCTAGAAGTGGGTATTTGCTGTCTGTAATGTGAGCATTGAACACTAAACTTATTCTTTAATCACATATATCCTGATGTCACTCATAATTTTGCCATTTTTATTTTTTGTAGGTAAAGTTCTCATACTGTGCCTTTTGTTTAGACGCCAATTAAAGGCTGGTAATTCTCTATATTTTCCTTATTATCAACAAATCACAAACCAAGTATCGTGTGTGTATCGTACACCTCATATGTTTCCTCTGTGCCACCGAGCTCTTGTCCAAAATGACACGTTCCGTCATTACCATGAACACACATACTGCAGTTTATGTTGACTCAGTCACACACACACACACACACACACACACTGTCCTGCTTGTCTATTAATCTGCAGCTGAAAATACTCCCCAATGCATCATTTCCTCCTATTTGAGTAACGTGTGATTAATAAATAAAGGGCGCAGTTGTTTTTTTTGAAAATGATTTGTAGTTTTTTCTTTTAAATCACTACCTATTGATAATGAAACAAGACTCAAACTGACACTACTCATCTATGTCCTCATATTAACAAAGCTATAAATTAAAAACACTGTCAAAAATCTTTACCCTCCCTATATTAAGGCCTTGTTGTTTGCTGTATTGGATTAGATATGGATATGATTGAATTTGTGTGATGCAGGCTCCTCAAAAAGCTCAACATATTCACAAATATAGTCTTTTGATGATGGCTCTCTATGTTTCTGGACTGAGCACACACACACACAGACACACACGCTCTTCCTTACCCTTCACTGGTAAGACAAAACCCTTCCCTGACTGGTCCCAGTTGGGTCTTTCTGGCTACACGGCGAGTCCAGTTTAACAATCAATCATAGTTCTGGGTGAAACACAATCGTGGCAGCAGCTCTTTAGTGGCTTGCAAAGAACAGGTGACATGGCTCTTCTTCCACTGCAGCGTTTAATACAAGTGAAAACAGAAACTTGGCTGTTCAGCAATGGCTGAACCCACCTACACTGAAGCGAGATAAATCTAGAAAGTAGATGAGTAGTTATCGTTTTTGCTCCACTGATATTGTCGATTCACTTATACTAGAGCTTTTATAGGAAATCAGTACTTGGTAAAGGGGGAAACCATAGAAAACACAACACAGAGGGGTATTTGCATGCGGGGGCGGCATTTAGGTTTTATGTACAGAGTTCACCGAGAGAAGCTGAAAAACCCAAAACACATGATAGTGTGCAGGTATTTAGTCAGTGTGGTGGTGGCGGTGGCGTGGTGCAGTTTCTGACTACAGTGTGACACATACATTATTTTATTTTTACATGACAGTTAAAATCATGAGGAGGACTGAAGTGTTTGCTGTTTCTTAGCAGATGATTTTACAGCAGGCTGGAACACAGATACGAGGAGTTGCTTGGACACCAGTGGGAATCAAACCGGCAGCTCTGCAGCTAGCGGACAGACTCCCTAACCAACCTGCCAGTGTGCCACTCTGATTCAACGGAAACTTGACAGTAATGACAAACGGCTGGCGCTCCCTCAGCCCAATCCAGGTATATACGCACATGAATACTCATAACTGTAGTCTTCTTTTCAGACAAAACACCATAGAAACAGACGAGTTTGGTGAACCAACCAGTAATACAGAGACAGTACCGGTGGTGGTGACATTTAAAAAAAAAAAGAAAAAAAAAAATCAAAATAAACTGAGTGAATGTTGGGGAGAGAGGAAGAGGAGGGGGGTTGGGTTTGGGTAGACAGAGGGCGCGGGAGGGGAAACCGCGGGGGGGAAACGGAGGTTAGAGAAAGGGGAAAAGGAAAGAGCAGAGGGTGGAGTGAGGGGAAGGAGGGGTGGAGGGTTTGTCCTGGGGATGCAAGGCAGAGGCTCGAGAGGAGGAAAGGAACTGGATATTCACCAGGGAGAAGACTTTTCTACATGAGCGCACCCGCTGATTCATCCGGACAGGAGTTCAGGTCCAGTTTTTGTCACCGTGTGTACGCTTGATCATCTGTGACGAAAACATGCCAGTCTACAGCTGCTGCCGGACACAAGCACTCTTCAACACGCAGGCACTCTTGTATCTGTGTTGACTTATTTTAGAGAAATTCAGCCACTAGAGATGTTGAAATTTCATCTGATACTGTTTCATGCTTCATGCCTCATAAAGGATAAGGCTGGTGTTATTCTGTATTGTTTTTTAGCATCATCCAATCCTATAAAAACACCAAAACCAGGACTTAACTGACTGTCTATAACACCTCGACGACATTTGTTCCTATAGTGAGGGTATAAATCTTTAAAATAGGTCATAAATCATTTTTTTTTTTTTTTTTTCTTTTTTAAAGCCTCAAATGAACTAAAACAGGTGTGGACGGTAGTTTTAAGAAACTGAAGTAAACAGTGCATTTGATGACTTTTACTTCAGCTGTGTGGATTAATACACATTTGGTGCTCTAGTGAGCGTTTTCTGGCAGCAAGACGGTGTGTGTGTGAGTCTCACACACAGTCAAAATAAACTACAGGGTGTGTGTTCATGTTAATGAAGGAACATGTCACCCAGTGCAGCAGTGATGTGTTTTTAAACAACAATGGAGCTCTATGGCTCAGAGGAATGAGATATATGAGGCTTTGGATACACACACTTGTTAGTTAGATTAACTTATTGTTAATTTTTTGTTGCCAGTAATTAAAAAAATAAATGCATAAATAAATAATCTTGTGCTGAAAAACTATTTTTCAGTCCTCTCAACCCTCAAGGTTTTTATTAACTCTCTCGAAAACCGAATACAGAGCGACACCAATGAAAACTAAAATTGTCAGGGGCAGAAGGAAAAAGGCCTGTGGCTCAAAGAGTGGGGGAGTTCACCGCTGAGTTATTAGTAGAGGTGATAACATGGTAAGAGGAAGTGCTTGTTTAGCTGTCTGAAAAATATTGGCAGTAGATGTTTCTGCGAAAAGCTGCATATGCACACATAAACAGCTGAACAGGAAGTGACAAGTCATAGTGCCAAAACCTTGAAATAGTCCCACTTCTGCTTTCAGATAGAGAGAGAGAGAGAGAGAGAGAGAGGGGGAGAGAGAGAGAGAGAGAGAGAGAGTTAATGCACAATACTTCCAAACATTCCTAAAAACAGCATCTTGTAATGCTAATTGATAAAAAATTGGTTTTTGATGTGATGATTACTGACATGTACGACATTACTGTATTGAAATCTCTGTAGCAGGCACCATAGAGAAGACACCCACTCTTATTTCCTTGGTGATGTGAAGTGATAATTTACAAATTATGCGAAACCTACTTTGGAAAGAAGCTTGATTATTCATTGAGTTTATAAATGTAAAGAATCTTTCACTTTGTATTTGATCGAGCAGCTGTACTCCATTGGAAACCCCCCCCCACCACTATATTCAATTTTGATTATGTGCAGTATATGTAGATGTGTGTGATATTAATTCTGTTTTTTTTTTTTTTGTGGTGAGGAAACTTGCCCTTCATCTACTCATCACTGTACTTTGTTGCAAGTACCTTCTATTCTTGGGACCCAAATAAATGAAAAAATATTTCCTCTGTAAAAAACTGCCAGACATCAGACTGATACATGTCACAGTTTGGACGCAGTGGAGCAGAGAGAGCACATGAGCATGATTCCTCTGACTCTGAAGTCGAGCTCTGCTCTATTTCCCTGAAAGGTGATTTGTATGGCAAGAACTCAGTCAGTCCTATCTCCTTCCTAGATCACGTACTGTACGGTCAAACAGAGCTGCTACAGCACGATCTGTGGGTTATTGTTTATCTTTCAATCTCTCAAAAAAAGTTTGAATTGCTGTTTCAATCACAAGCAGATTACAGGTTGATAATACGTCTTTTGTTAATCTATATTTGATTTTTAATTTTCCACAAAAAAGTCCCTTTAAAGAAAGTGCTTCTTGAAAACCACCGCAGGAAAAAGTTTCTCCTCCTGACTCATGTCTGAACTCATATCTCTCACTCACCCCAGCACTCCCCAGGTGTAGGATCAGCACATTGGTCAAACAAATGAAAAAGGAAAAAAAAACTTCTCTCTCTCTCTTTTCAGTTTTAGTCATTTCATTTTTTTTTTTACATTTTTTTTTAATTATTACTAAACCAGAAAATCCCATTATTTTGCACCTAAAAAGCCATCTTCTGTTTTTTATTTTCATTGAGTTGTTGGACAACATGAAACGATGCCGCGTTTCAGCCTCGATGATCTCTGCCTTACTGCGTGAGTCAAAACGCAGACCGTGCAAGGGCCTGAAATGGCATCAACGAGTGTGGTGATCTGAATTTTGCTCATGAGAAGTGTAGATGAATTCAGGCTCCCCTCCTCTTCTCTCTTTGCTACAGACCCATGAAAATGTCTACAGATTTCAAAGCCCAGGTTTGGTACATGAGCAAAACTTCTGAGAGATCTGTGGGGCTGTGCAGCCAACATCTAGTGCAGGCTGAAGAAAGCAGAAAAAAAGAGAATCTCGTCTCTGACTTCCTGAACTTCAAAGATGCCTCAGCTTCTCAGCGTGGCCATCTAAAGGCTCAGTGGTGTTTGACCCTGCTCTCTACTCTACTCTGCAGCTTCTTTCACCCTTTCTCCTGTAGAAACCAGGGTTTTGATGAACATTGCAGACCCTCAGAATTCTCTCTAAAAAAAAAAAACACTGTAAAATTACAGTGGGAGCCTGAACCCAGGATGAAAATTTAAGAAGGATTTCGCCTCTGATATTGAAAAACCATCTTTTTCTTTTTCTCAACTCCTCCAAAAATCTCACAGGGAGTTTTTGTTATGTTGCAAAAACAGGCCTCCGTCATTATACACCTTCTTCATGGCGTATTGTGCTGGGTGATTGCAGCTCTGCAGGTCAGGGAGGGACCTGAGATAAAAGCGAGAAAAAACATTTTCATCGGGAGGATTTGAAATTTTCGTAATATGAGGTTTGTGGTTTTTGCGCAACAAGAAAATTTGCTTTTTTGTTGCAAGTGGAAGGATAACACCTCCGCGCCCATTTCACCGATCATGTTATTATTGTGGGTAGTATTTACACAGCTGTGCACAAAAAGTCTAGAAAGTGTGTGCTTTTGTGTGTTGCCTTGTCTTTGGTTTGAAGGCAGGTGGAAAAAGAAGATGCCTTTTAAAAATAAAATTATATTAAATATTTTAATTACATGGCAGCTTGATCACAGTGTGTTTTTACAGAGCAATCTGCCAGGACTGGTTATGTCAAATGGCAGACAGCACACACACACACACACACACACACACACACACACACACACACACACACACACACACACCAAAACAATAAAATACAAATTTGCAACACAAACTACCTCAAACTTTCTCTGCTTTTGCTAAAACTTCACAAAATCCATGCACACCTTCAAATGTGCTTAATGCAACAATGGAGCAATAAGAACCCTGCATTTTTTTTGTTCAAGGTAAATAAAACAATCTCAAGTAGCTACTTTAAAGCATTACTTCAAAAAAATGTAATTTAAGTGCAGTGAGAATAACCCTGACAGCAGGTGTAGCTCCAGTAGTCAACCAGAAAGTAAAGAAAACCATGCAGGTCAAAGGGGAATATTTAGTAAGACTGGAACCTGCAGCTGGCAAATTGAAATTCTTGTAAAACTGAGAATCTTCCAGGTTTAAAAAAACCCAAAAAATGTATTTATAAAAACAGTTTCGAAATTCCGAAATTATTTCTAATTATATTTATCTTTTTTTTTTTTTTGACTCAAGTCACTTTAATGAAAAATGTGGTCCTCAGCTGACAAGCCGAGTGAAGTCAGTGGAAATATCAGTGTCCTCTTGTGTGACAGCGCACTTGTTTTCTGTGCACAGATCTGCGCCATGAGAAACCCGCGGCCTCAAACCTTCTGTCAAACACGAGTGTGGCGTATTAGTGAATTAATCCTCATCGACGTGATGGCTGAGTCTTAATGCTCGGTGACCCATCTAACCCCCCCCAAGCCACGCCACAACACACACACACACACACACACACACACACACACACACACACACACATCCATCCATTTCAGGCGTGGAGCTCCCTGCTCTGCTGAGACCTGCCTCTGCCACACTTTTACTTACTATTTTTTATTCTTCTTATTATCATTTTATGGCCTATCTCAGTTTCACTATCATAGTTTCCAAAGCCGCCGACTCAGTGTGATACAGCGCTGAGGTTCAATTATCAAAAAGTCAGTTTATCGCTTTATCACCTCTTCATTTAAAAATACTTTCAGTCAGAGATAAGTTTGTCAGTGATGAGATTTTTAGCTCATTTATTAAATCACTTCTTTTTTTTTTTCCTAGTAGCCTATTTTGACGAAAATGTAAAACATTTAGGAAAAGTAATTTAACAAGCAGTGTAGCGAACCGCTGCTTCCAGTGGGAATAGAAAGTAAAACTGTGCGTTTTGTCTCTGCAAAGAGAGAAAATGTAATTGATTAGCCTCCTTTTTTGGCGTTCATCTGCTGCTGTGTTAAAGTGAAGGGACCTCAGTGATTATAAAGGTCAAGCACAGGTGTCACAAGTGTTTCCCAGCATCTGTGACTGATGTTGTCTTCATCTTCATTTCTCCATCTTCACTTCTCTGGCTCCTGCGCAAGTTCTGCCCAAAGCGAATTTCGATCTGGTCAAATTTTTTTTTACAGAAAGAACGTTTGGAAAAGCAAATATGCGGTTTACAATAAAATTAATTACATAAAATGCGCTTGTTTTTAATTCTATTCAGACATGTTTTGATTAACTTCTGTAAATGGTTCTGTAAAGTTTCTTGTTAGACTAATTGAATTCCTCATGACTCAGCTCTCAGCAGTTTTGCGCAAAAATAAAGTGTAAACTCCACTTTAATGTGCTAAACATGAGGGTCACAGGTCATTATTATCGCTCTGTCGACTAAAAACTCAAAGCTGCCATCACCCTCGTCACCTGACTAGTGATGTGTTGGTGATACCTGCAGATTTCCGTAGTAAACAGGAGCTAGAACATCAGTAACCCGTGACCTGTATTCAGTGATCCCCATAAGAAGCATGACAAGGATATAAAATGTTATTTAATTCTTTTAAAAAAATGAATTTTGAGTTAAATTGTAAGAAGTTGCTGTGATGTTGGCGGTTGTTTGTCAGACTGGTAGCCTAAATTAGAAAGTGTGTAAAACCAAAAGGACAGCGGTGCGTAATTTGCTCTGCCTTTTCTCAGCCAAAATCAGGCCATACTGGTGGAGAACCAGCTCAGTCTGCAGTTTTACTGGTGTGGAAAAATAAGAGAGAAACTCTGGAGTTATCTGTCGGACTTACCTCCCCTGTTTGGTGATTATCATCTCGGTTTGGAACTTGTGGAACTTGGCCCATAGCGGGTAGTTATTGAGCAGAGCCTGAGTCTTCCCGCTCACCTGTAGCCCAGGTAGAGGGTAGAGAGGCGGCCGCTGGTAACCGTGCTGAAAGCTCGCCGGGTAATTCTCCGGAGACGGGGAGTACACGTCTTTACCGCCCGTAGGAAAGCCGTCTCCTGCCGTCGGGATGTAACCCTGCCCGGCTCCGCTTCTCGGCGGCGACCGCACGCCGCCGTACGGGCAGCTGCTGAGGGTCTGTGCGTAAAACCTGCTGGACTGCGCTCCGTACGCTCCCACCGCCTGCTCCGAGTGGTACGGCAGAGTCAGAGCGTCCTGGCCGCTTTGAACCGAGTCCGGGTAGTAAAACCTCGCGTCCTGAATCCCCATTTTAATCTCGGCTAGATCCTTGCCGCCGCGTTGGAGGTGACTGCTGATGTCGGTGTTCTTTCCGAAAGTTTGCGTTTCAGCCCCATTCAACATGCTGAGGTAGAGGTTGCCACCTATGCCGCCCATTTGCAGCCCCGCTCCCGGTCTGTGCGTAATGTCATAAGTCTCCGCTCTTGTGTCCCGTCAAATAAGAGCATGTACAATAAAAAAATAAAAAAAAAATCACAAAACAACACAGTCTGGACTGTTCTCCTCACCTATGACTGATAGCGCTCTGACATGCCACTAACTTTAAGATGTGGCGTCTCGCTCGTTCAGAGCCTTAACATTCAAATATAAAAACTCATTTAATATAAAGACTCAATGGACTATGTATCTTTAAACTTTCTTTATTGCCCGAGTAGATGATTGTCTTGTCTTTTTTTTTGACGTGTTGAGTCCCTACCAGTGACTCAGACTCGGGCTGACTTCTCTAACCTATGATATATACATTTAGTAAGTGGTCATATTTTGGAGGTGTGTCTGACGCGCAGGGGGGACGTGATAGGCTCCAGATATGAAAGAGGCGTCGCCATCATCACAGAGTAACTTCACATAAATTACACAACACACACGCACACACACACATACACACACACACACACACACACACACACACACACAGAGACACACACACAGACACACACACACACACACTGCCCTTCAAGAACAAAAGGGCTGCAGTTGATTTAATAGATATTTGAATGAATTTTAAAATATCGATAAGTAGGAATACTTGAAAATAACGTCACAGGAAATAAAAAATGACTCGGCACTTGAACGGCACAAAGTTCCATCACAGGATATTTAAGTTAAGATATTTAGTTAAAGGTTAATGAATAATTAATTT
The DNA here is from genome assembly GCF_002260705.1 of Seriola dumerili. Lineage (NCBI taxonomy): Eukaryota > Metazoa > Chordata > Actinopteri > Carangiformes > Carangidae > Seriola > Seriola dumerili. The sequence continues at coordinate 2,609,122 of NW_019174323.1, forward strand.
TAGCCTACTATGATGTTGTTTTTTTACAGCCGAAACTAAAGACTAACAGAATTAAAACTAAAACATAATTATTTAGTTGAATAATTTAACTACAGCACCAGTTATTCATACAGTGTCTCATACATTAAATTCACTTTATAATTAAACAGCAAAATAAACTGCAGTGTGGTTTATAGCCTAAATATTCCCAAATTTTTCCGACCTGTTTTATCTTTAAAATCAAATATTGAAGAAGATTAATTCGGATTATTAGTTTAGTTTAGTTTTTTTTCCTTCAAATCACTTCTCTTTAGCTTATTGGCCGATTTGAGAGGAAGCTTTGTCTAAATTCGCAAAGCTGTGATTTATCATAATTGAAGTAAGCCATACCTAATTCTGTGAAGCGGCACCGAGGAAGTCGGTTCTTCACTTTTGTGGTCCTTTCTTACCATAAATGAGTTGAGAGGTTGAATCATCAACCAGATTTAATTTTCATTTTCCATCTGAATCATGAAACACCTCAGAAACACCTCAAAAAAGTTTTTTCAGTTTTAACACGCCTCTGCAGGAGGAACAAAGCCAGTGGCTGCATGTGTAGGGGTAAGTATTACATGTCTACATTAATAAGGTATTTCAGTTATTGCTGTTATAGGTGTATGGAGTCATAAAATGGAAATTCATGCAAAATAAAAGAAATGCCATTTGTACATGTATTTTTTAGGAGAGACTAACTGTTTTTTTTAAAGTGAATTTTCAAATTAAAGTGCTTTGGGTCAGGACTTGACCCTTCATTTAAATTCACATTGACAATAACGATTACTGTATGTCTGGCTTTTTATTTGTTATGAACACCCATGTGTGGATATTCATGCCAGCATGTGGTGTTAATACATTAATACTAATGAAATGATATGCATTTTGGGCACGTACAGAATATGTTGATTTAGTTGAAGTGGATTGTTTCTTTCTGAGAAGTCAGGACCTGTCCCAAATGTGTCAGCAGTGGAGAACAAACTTTTCATGTCCCATAGTCAGAACAGACATGAGGAGACCCAGATGATGTTACTCCCAGCACAAACCAGGTTTATTCACCACAAGCATGTTTATTAGCATGTTTATTAGCGTCTTTAAATGCTCCTGAATGTTGGACTGAGCAGGAATAAATGTATAAACTTGATACAGAACTTACTTTGGATGAAAGAAGTTGTCATTTGTGGTGGCAGAAAGCGTCAGGTAAGGTTTCGGGACCAGTCAAATATGCAAAATGAACTTTCACAAACATTTACTGTGATTGTCAAAGCGTGTCTTTGTGATGTCATACAGGTTACAACCAATCACACATCATCTGGATGAAAGAGAAAGTGGTTCAGTGAAACAGTGAAGCAGCATCCTCTCCGCTCTTTGAGACCTTTCAGTGGCTTGTTTGGACGTCGCCGGTCACTGGTCAGCCAGCCTGGACAGAGGATCTGCTCCATAAACACAGATGAAACAGATAACCCCGAGGTATTAGCAGCTGCATGTGCATGTGAACGCGCACACATTAATAGATGAAACCCCCCTCCAGTGCAGGTATGACACAGTTATCCCCCCTCGACACTGTCACTGCTCTAATCCCACTTCCTGCGTCTCTTCTAGCAAGGTGAGCTCACAAGGGCACACGCTGAAGTCATCAGTGTTGACACGGGTGGCGAGAGGGGCCACAGTGTGAGCGACACTACGGCCGCCACGGCCAGCCAGGCAGTATTGTCACCCCACTACCCCTCGACCCCCCACCCGCCACCCCCCAACTCGCCCCCTCTTCACCCACCTCCGGGGCTGGATTCACCACTTCCTCTTCTCTGTTCTACCTGCTTCCGGCAAGAGCCCCCAGGCCATCACCTTGTGAAGCACAATCAGCTTTCATTTTCTCCTGGAAGTGTTGCTAGCAGGTCAGGTGGCTCTCATGTGCACAGACATGAAGGCGGATGCAGGTATTCTGAACAGGATAATGCATTTTTTTAAAATCTCGAAACAAATCAAATTTTCTCCTGATTTCTCAAGAATCAAACCTCTGCCGCTGCCTGTATTGTACGTAAGTCAATCCGGGTGAGCGGGGGTTATAAATAGTGAATTATAATATCCCTCATCCTTGTACACATGAGAGGTGGAGCTGCCCTGCAACTGGACACTGATATAAAACCTTGATGGTTGTAAAAGAATGTAGTTAAAACAAGTGCGGTCGGCTTCTACACGGCTTCTGTGGGCCGACAGATTTAGACGTGATAGACGGGCACATCAGCAGATGTCTTAACATGTCTTCATTAACAGTATCACCGCGACGCTCCATTAAAACAGATGATATTTTGTGCGAGGGGAAGAGGTGGCGGTGATTTTTAGATTGTGGGAATGACACCATGAAATTATTAACTGGCTGAAAATAAAACTGAAACCTGTAAAAGAGCCTGGTTGTATTCAGTCTGTCGTTAATGACACTTTGGATTCCTGGCCTGACATTAAAGGCCTCAGTATGCATCAGATGCAGTGTTAGGGGTTAGACATGTGCTGTGTCTCAAATTGGATACCTCAGTCAGTACACTCGCATGACGCAGTGTGTGAATTTCGACTGGGTAGTGTTATCTTGAATCAGAGTCTGCTTTGCTCACTTGACTTGAAAATAAATGTTTTACTTTCCTGTGTTTGCCCCCTGTGTTATGCGACATGTAGATTACACCGCCACTGGCCCTGACAACCTGTCCTCCTTCCTTGGTCGCCAAGTTTGGGGTTTGAGTTTTGGTCCCTCCCCTTCCGCTACGTATCTAAGATGGCGACCGCTGAGGACGAGAAGCGTCCATCGCTTTACACTCGATTTTTCGACCGTTTTGAGTGCTACTTATAGTGCACTGCATGTTGCCATACTTGTCGATGTGAACGCACTTGTGCAATCAAAATAGCAAGTGTAAGTATGGAAGTACGTGAATTGAGACACAGCAAGGCACTCTCCCTCACTCCCTTGTGTGTTTGTCCGTTCCTGGTTTTGTCTTTTTTCCCTGCCTGTGTGTGTGTGTGTGTGTGTGTGCGCGTCTCTGCTGGGTGTGGCTTCCAATTCACCTCAGCACCTGCGACTCATCAGCCAATCACCTCTACAGCCTGCTGCAGTGTTTAAACACCAGCTCTACCCATCAGTCTCTGCTAAAGCGTTGAGTCTCCCTTGTGGTGCAGACGCTCCGGCCTCCCCTCTGAACCTTTTGCATTCCTCACGCTACTTCTGTCGCTTTCTGTGTGCACAACCGAGACTGTCTAAAAGTGTTCGCCGCTGTCCTCACTGTACGATACATCGTCTCATGTCCTTCTCTACGTAAACCCTGCCCTTCTAGAAATTATATTTAGTTACTACTAAACTGTTTTCCCAATGACACCATCGTGACAAACATAATTATGGTCTGGATTAGGTTCACGGGCAACATTTTTTTTGGATTGCTTAAATGTTATGAAATGTTATCTTGGCTCATTTTTGACACTGATACCGATCAATCACGGTTTGAATGCCCCAGCCTCTCAAAGTATTGCTGCTGACCATATTCATCCCTTTATGGCCACAGTTTACCGTCTTCTAATGGCAACTTCTAAGCATGATAATGCACCATGTCACAAAGCAAAGGTTGTCTCAAACTGGTGTCACGGACTTCAGTGGCTTCCCCAGTCTTCACATCTGAATCCATTAGAACAGGAGATTGGCAGCATGAATGTGGAGATACCAAATCTGCAGAAATGATGTGATACAGTCATGTCAGCATGGAGCAGAATCTCAAAGGAAAGTTTCCAACATCTTGCGGAATCAACGACACGAAGAACCGAGGCTGTTTAAGAGCAAAGGGAGGAACTACCCAGTGTTAATATGGTGTTTATAGTAAAGTGTTTGGTGAGTGTACATTCACAGAGTGGCCAGAAACACGACTCCAAATGAATGATAATGTTGCTCTGCGGCTGCTGGGCGCTTTGCCAACAAGTTCACCATAACAACGACCGTGGTCACGGTAAAAACGGAGCACTGTTCAAAGTTTTACTGACCCATCCATCCACCCCGGCTTCCTCCTTCTGCGGACTGTGGCTCTACACCATCACACTGCTTCCTCCCTTGCTCTGCTACAGCCACCAGAAGTCTTTCTCACTTCTGCTTAAACATGTGTCATTTTGGAGCATTTTCTTGAACGACTGATGCTCTAGTTTTTCTTGGGACAATCTTTCTCCTTTAGATGTCTTTGGATGAGACTTGACCCTTGAAGCAGGTCTGAAGTTTTCAGGTTGACACCAGTTAGTTTACAACTTGTTCCCGCTGAATCTGCACTGGAAAGACCCACCAACCCCCCATTTGAAACCTGAGGAGGCTATATGTTGCTCTGACTCATGACCACAACGTTCACCACGTTCACCCATGTCAAAGTCATAGATACTTGCACTTCCTATTAACTCTGTTAGAGCCACAAGTACCTTTAATTGAAAGCTCCTTATAGCTTCAAAGTGATAATTTCTGTAGTGTCTTTTTTTCTCTTCTCCTCCTCGCTCATGTTTTAAGTCGACAGTGCCTGTTGGGTGCATAACTCCCCGGCCATAAATATCAACGTCTTGACATTGCGTCGATGTGGGTGGGCATGACACGCCTGACACAGAGTTCACAAATCAAACCCAATGTACAGGCTGAGCCGTGGCATTCATTTCAGTGCAACTGGTTTGGTTTGGTGCTTGTGACAAGCAGAGTAATTAAAAAATATGACATTATCATCACATGGAGACACAGGAGAGATTTATCACTTACTTAACAGAGGGAAAAGGACTCATCAGTCCTGATATCATAATAAAACCTCTGATAATGAAGAAGTCGCTGCCAACCTTGCAAACTATAGAACTAGGACACAAGCATGTGAGGTTTTCAGGCAGGATTTCACAAGACAAAAAGAAAATTAGAGAGACATAAGCAGAATTTGTGTCAGATTTATCCTTGGATCCCTTGGAGAGCTGTGACCCCCAGATTGAGAAACACTACCTTCAGGTATACTGTATAATCTGCATTACAGAGACGGTACTTGAAAAGACTGTAATTCAGATGACCACAGTATTAGGGGGAGTACATTTCCTTCCATTTTTTATATCCCTCTTAAAATTCAGCCTCAATGACATCAATACATTATTTAGAGAGTTTTTAATCATTGAAAATATGGACTGGATCGGCAGGACCACATCAGCACATACTGGGAACATTTGGAAACACAGTTCATCCTGGGATTTGCTGTGTGTAATTTTGTTGTATGTATCAGGAACCAGTGAAATCACGCTGCTACATAAAAGTAAGTACAGAAGAAGAAACAACTGGGCATTTTAGAGGAGGAGGGAACGTACCCAGTACTTCCTTTCATCTAATGTTTACTCCCTTCTCATGCTTTCTGACTCTTTCTGACATTTGAAGTACCATTAGGAAGTAATATGTTTTTTTTATGGTAACAGACTTATTACCCCGTAAACTCATCATTGTGCAACATATATGTTATAAGGCTTTATACGAGATTTACTTCTTCTGCTACACAAGTGCTGAAGCATTGACAAGTTTATTAAAGGACGTGGTAAAAATGTGATAAAGCCTGGGTGTGGGGGTGTGTGTGAGGCAGCGCTGTGGAGCAGGTGTTTGGGAGCTGCGAGAAGCAGAAGTGAGGACGTCCCTCATAATCACCATGTAAACGTTTCTCATTAGACCATCTTAGCTGGAGCTCAGACTCTCCAAAGTGGCTCCCGAAGAACGCCTTCCTGTCGCAGGCGCACCACGGCACTGGTTCATAATTAACGCAACATATGTTTATTCAAATCTCTGCACGGGGTGTGAAAGAGGGCTTCAGGAGGCACCACCCACCGAGGCTGTGAAAACAGAGGGTGGTGGAATTAAGTGAGGAAAAGAGAACGGAGAGATCCTGCGAGCTCCAGATAGAGAGTGAGATAGGAAGGATAACACTTAGTGCTCAGCGGAATTCGCACTCGATAGCTCATGAACTCTTGGTGAAGTGCAAATGTATTCCTCAGCAACCCAGAAACAAACAAGCTGCCACTTCCTTAGCCTATAATTAGCTGGTAATCAATGCTGGGTGGTTTTCTGTCCTGTCAGACATCCCCAGCCATCGTGGGGCAACACTAGACCTGCAGCTGTACTCTCCGGTCTCAGATGACAATTTAACATAAAGAGTATTAAGCCGTGCTTTCGGAAAGTGTTCCTCACTGCCTGAAAAAACATGGAAACAGGATGCACACATGTAGAGGTTTTAGAAAACAATTTCAAGTTTTCCTCTGCAGATTTATTTTCAACTATGAATTACTTTGCATAAAATTGACAAAAAAAACCCTTGGTCTGAATCAACCGCCCCAATCCCCAACAGACTTCATAGACATCATCACTGGCACATGCTGTGGTGTGACTTCCCTCCAGACACTTGCCACTTTCTCCAAGAGCTTGTTTAGAAGGGGGGGGGGTTTGTAGTGGGAGAGTAATGGGACAATGTGAACTCTCTGGTTGACCTATGAACCCTTGCTAACCCCTATAAACACAGAGAGGGTATGTGTAAACCTAAGGCAGCGAGCAGCGGCCTGACACTCCGCGGCTATGTGACCTTACAGCATGAAAATATCAAACCCCTGAAACTCAACTCGAAGTCCTTTCAATTAGCTAAGTTTTCAAGGTCAACACTTACTGTAGTCCTCATCACTTTGAGCTCCAGTCAGGTTGATTTTGAACTTTCTCTGCCTTGATACTTATCTCAGTGTTGAGTCAACAAGATACAACATTAAAGCCTCAATATGTGATTGATGCTCAGTGGGCCAGGCTACCAAAGTTGCATCAGCTACATTTTCTACTGTTTTATCTGAGTCTACATGGGTCTGACTCATGCAATACACTGATCACATCATGGGGTTTTAGTCATTGCATCTGTCACTTTCAATATGATTTTTCAGGCATTTAGATTCACGTCTGAGTTTTAAAAAAAACTTATTATTAATATTACTTATTTGCTCAGAACTGTTTACAGTGTACCAGCTACCCTCCTCAGTTACCTGTGCTTTCATCATATAAATATGTAGTAATAGATTAGTGTTAAAGTTAAATTATTATTAAAGTTATCATTATTTCTCTGGTGATTTAGCTTCACATGTTTTGGGAATTCACAAATAAAAGTAGTCAAATTAAAAGCGGCAGAGGCTGAGGTGTCCCAGATGTTAGTCGGAAATTATGGGTAAAGCTCTGGATCCTACGCTTCCCATTAGACCATCCCTGCCTGCTCAATGTCCACATTTTTCAAAGTCCATATTCTCAGTTTGTTATATAAAGACATCTGAGTGAGCTAAAGTTATTACAACATTACAGAAGACGTTATACAGCTCTAAGCTTGATGAAAAAATTAACCCTCATGTAAAATTGATAAAATTTTCTATAATGACTGTGATAATTTGAACTGAAATCATATGTCCAGAAATAAAGGCGCACAGGCAAAGCATATATCATGTGGGTTACACTGTTTTCACTGTAAGCACGTAATAGATTTGACAGACTGATGAGCCAAACTAAAATAAGCTAGCATCTGACTGATGGCTGGTGTTGCTTTCAAGCGTAGCCGTAGCTGTATTAGTTGGTGCCCATGTAGGTTCATTCATGCTGGGTTGTGCATCTGGGGCTCGCAGATCCATGGGAGGTCCTGCTCATGAACACACAACACTGGCAGCTTTATGTTACTCAGACAGACAGCACAGTGCACTGCTATGACAAAACAGGGCAGCTGTGCACTTCCACACATTCCTCTGGCCTGCTCCATGAGCGCAGATCACCCCGCCACCACCACCACCACCACCACACCAACCCCCCCAAAACATTGCCATGCTTCCCTTACAGGCACCATACCTCCCAACACACAGCCCCACCCTCCTGCACCCACCTCATATGCAGACAGACTCCCCAGCTCAGCCGCCGTCCACTTGCCCTCTGACTACATTAAGAAATCATCACCCTTGTCAGGTCTAAGCTGACCCTGCTATACTAAGTGCTGCTGTCAGGGTCAGTTGGTCCAGGGTCAGCTACTGTTGGAGATTTCATTACAGGCAAATGAAAAGTTTATAGCAGGTTGAATATAAAAAAACATTATGGTACTACTGTGGAGTTACTGAGCATTAAAGGCTTGAGTTTCCTCACCTTGACATTTTCTATACATGACTGAAATTGTGAATGAGTAGTTGTGGTTGTGTGGTTGTGTTTCTATTGGCCAGTGGCCTAGAGTATGCAGCTGGCATGTTGCCAAGTTCATATAGTATGTTTTCATATGAGTAAAACAGAGAATATGGAAGTGAGACTGGATGTGCTCATGATTTAATGCAGAACTTAAGCAAACAGAAGCTGTTTGATTATTTGACTATTAAAAGAAAGAGAGATATTAATTGTTAAATGTTATAGTTTTATGCATTTTACTGAGAGTTAGATGAAAAGATTGATACCACTCTCATGTTTGTATGCTAAATTTGAAGCTACAGCACAGTTAGTTTAGCTTAGCTTAGCATAAAGACAGTGGGAAACAGCTAGCCTGGCTCTATCTGAAGGTAACAAGATTTACTAACAGCTGTAAAGCTCAAGTTGGCTTAAATAAGGATTGGACACATCTAACCTGGCTCACCGAGAAAAAATCAACAACACAACCTCCCTACAGAACAAGACATGTTAATTAGCGAGTTTGAAAGGTGCTGATAGGTTGATTTGGTTACTTTTGGGCAGAGCTAGTCTAGCTGTTTCCAGTGTTTATGCAACGCTAAGCTAACCGTCTCCTTGCTATAGCTTCATATTTAGTTTACAGAAATGAGAATGGCATCAATCTTTTCATCTCACTCTCATTCCGAAGGTGAATAAGTCAATAAATGTCGAATTAGTCCTTTAATAGACAACAATGTTCAGATTAAGCTAATTTGAAATCCAGACATCTACTTAAATTTGAGTTTTTCACAGTGACTGACTTGAGTCCTGCAGCATCCTGTCTTCACACACACTGGTTATTTTTGGTTTATCCACAAGTAATCTGAAAAATAAATAAATGATTAAGAAACTAAAGACAAATAATCACTGATAAGTCCATACATTTCACTTTTCTTTATTTTATGTGTGTGTTTATTTGGTGATGCCTGGCAAACTTACAAACTGAGTTATTTGGGACATGGAGAGTTTTTCCGTCAGCGACAAGCTCTGTTGTCTTTGTCTATCCAGAGTGGCAGCTGATGTACAGCTGCCACTCTGGATAGGCTCTTGTTCTAATGCCTAATTATCAGGCCATAAATCCTCCTGAATTAGGTGTCAGGTGCTGTTAATTCAGCCAGGGATTTCCATGGGTCTGTGTCACCTATCCAGACAAAGACACGGTCTATATATTGAATAATTCATCGACCGTCATACAAGTCCGGGGCATGTATCTGCCCTGCCCTCTTAATCCCACACTGACACTTGAGAAATGGCTTTATTATCCTTTAAGTTACTGTAACTTAACTGGTGGAATTTAGAGGATGTCCAGCGGAAATATGAGATGTTTCTCTTGGCGGTGAAATGTTTGGTGGATTACATCACATTTCCTGAAGTCAATAAAATGCTTGATTAGTAATTTTGGTGACGTTGCTCAAACAAAACTTTTGCCATACCTGTGTAAACATTTACACCTTTTCGTACCTTTGCCCACTTACCCTCTGTCTACCTCCGACAGTATATTTAGTTGCTGCCATGAAGTAACGCCGTTGTGCTTCACTGAGGCTCATGAAAGGTGAAGCAAAGGAAAGATCATGTGTTTTTTTTTCATTTCCAGCCATTTTTCGTCTTCTTTTGTAGTCAGTTCAGTGAGGCTCAGAGGGGCTGCGATGGGCCTGGGGGGTCACTGTGGTCCAGCCTTGCTGACAGAGCTGACAGTGGTATGTCTTGAGTGAGGACCTGAAGCTTCACCACTCCGCTCTTACTCAATCAGACAGTCAATTTCAGATCTTCTACTCCAACTTTTCACATTACCTGAGCCTCACCTGCCACCACCACACCTGCCCTACATCCACCCTAATCAGCTACTCAGTATATACACAGTACATACCACAAACACCAGTCCTCGGCCAGATGTGCTCCATCCCTGTTGTGCCGATTCTGCCTGCCTGTTTTTTTATTTTACCTGTCTGCCTGCACACCTCTTGGTTTCCTTGCTGACTCACCGCCTGTTGCTGACCTGTTTTTTAATCTCTATGGACTGTGTGACAACAACAATCTTCTTCTAATGAAGCCTCAATCACAGTCTGTATCAGACTGCACTAAACCGTGATAGTATATATGGTGAGATGGTGTTGGATAGTGCTATGAAAGCTAGTGTAAATAGGAAAAAAAAGACACAGAGACATTATCAACTTGTGTCATCTGTCTGCACTCATGTCTCTCATGTTATGTAGCCAAAAAATCTACAAACTTTGGCTTTTAAATTACACTGAAAATCCTCAAAAAGAGGAGCAGAAGGAGGCCTGTCGCAACCTGCAAAACAGCAGAAAATTACTAGATATCTGGTGTATTCTGTGTCATTTCATGTCACATTCCGGTTTGTAATATTGTCATATTGTGAAGGTAGAGGAGAACAACAAAAAAACTGAGATAACTACATGTTGCTCGTGTCTCCCCATAGTTATCACATAGTTGGGAAAACTATTTTCTCAACTTTCTCAACTCCCAAATAATGGTCCACTACAAACTTTTGACCCCCTTTGCTCCCTAACTCAGTCTTTGAAGAACACCGCCTGAGAAGGTGCAGCAGAAAATCACTTTTGAAGGAAATCTGATCTGAATGCTGTATTAAAATAATCTTGCCCCTTTGCTCCTCAACATCCTGCGAGCTTGATGCTGGGGGCCTCGATATTACAATCACTGTAATGAAGCTGGGATTGATTGAATGATTGGCAGCTTGAGACATGAGCGATGAATGACCTGAGCTGTGGATTTAATGCACAAACACAGTGATGGACACGGCGTTCTGGGGGGATGTGAAGACGTGGAAAGTGCAGCGGGGTTAAAGCACAGGAGGCTAAGACTGGTGTGTGTGTGTGTGTGTGTGTGTGTGTGTGTGTGTGTGTGTGTGTGTGTGTGTGTGTGTGTGTGTGTGTAGGCAGACGCCAGAGTCCGGTAGCCCCTGTTTGTTTCGCTTGCTCCTGGGCTAGCGCTGGCATTTGTGTGCAATGTGTGTAATGTGAGTGTGTATATTTGTGTCTATGGCTTGAGTGGCAGGAGGCAGAGGGGCGCTGCTAGGGGTGGTCAAACACAACAAGTGAAGGAGGAGGAGGAGGAGGAGGAGGAGGAGGAGGTATACTGGTAGTGAGGTGGTGTATGCATGTATGTGTGTGTTGGGATTCAGCTCAGACATGTTTAGCCGGACAAGGTGGCTTTAAGCGGCGTTTCAGCTGACAACAGCCTGCCAACCAGAGGTCTTGCCCGCCACCGCCAACACCTAAGCCCTCTGATTCATCTGGCCCTATCAGTCCACTGCTATCTGTATCAATCATTAGAAATAATTTATTTTTAGTGGGATGTGGCCTCTCGCCCTCCTCGCTGCCCTCTTGCCCCCTGCGGGTCCCCTCTGCCTCGGAGCCCCTCACTAATGAGTGTCAATCTGGAGGGCTGTGGCACTTTTACTGCAGACACCTCCTCTGACAAACGCAGGGCTTCAGTCAACATGAATCACGCAAATGGACCCCAGCAAAAGTGACAACCGTGTCATCCACTGCCAAAACCCCTCTCTCATTTCCTCCCCCAGCCTTTTTAAAAGTTTCTTCATAAAAGCCAACACATCTTCTTGTTTTTCTTTGATGCATTTTTATTGCTTGATGTCATCTAGTACACTACATTTATCTTGCACCCTTTTATTCGAGTGCCCTGGTTCTGAATGTGAAATTTGCGAACAATAGAGAGAGACAGATTCCCACAATGGAATGAAAATAGTAGCGTCCATGGCATGCACACTATTTATCTATATCTATCCCACAATGCAATGTGTCACATTTAACAGATGCAGAAAATTACAGTCATGCAACACTACACCTGTCAAACATGATGCAGAAGAGTCTCCAGCCACTCCAGTGGCTTTGTGAGGCTGTCTGTTAGCTAAATGCTAATGTCAGCATACTTACATGCCCTCAGTACCAATGCTAACCTTGACTGCAATGTTTACCACATTTAATATCTTATGTTACCGTGCTAAGATTTGCTGATTAGCACTGAAAACAAGGTGAAGCAGAGTTTCACAGGTATTTGGTCTTAAGCCAAATGAAACAGTGCTAAACAGCCGTGTGGTGGTGTCTTGGTAGGTGGGTTTGCTTTGACATCAACCTCACTTCGACCTGATGACATATAATGCACTACTACACTGCCCAAGGGTGTATAAAATAATTAAAACTATCTTCACCTCAACCAACTACAGCAGTAAAAAGCTGCTTCCACTTGAATGCATCAGTAGTAATAAATAATATAGTATTGCATTCACACATTTCAGTTCACAACCTTTACTTGTAATGGAGTATTTTTTTAATGCAGTGTTGCCGCTTTTTGTATCTGCAAGTTTGACATCATTATCAAACATTACGTCTGCTGCATTGTCTCCTTCTTGAGATCCAGCTCGCAGTAATAATCAGTGTAACTGTTTGTTCCCTGAGTCTGTTCTTAAGACAGCGCTTCCCCCTGGACTTGGTGCAGTTAACCCAGGTACTTATGTTGCCTGGGAGGAGGCGCTGCCTAAAAGACTAAAATCAGGGAACGAAAGTCTCGGTGTGCAGTAAACACCACATGAAAGACTGTATCAGGATTGACTGCAGCCTTAGTCTGCAAGACGTGCAATGATATGTGTATGTATACATGTGTGTGCGGACCACTCCACCTCATCCTCAGGTTCATCCTCTGGAGAGCATAAATGTCCGTACCAAATTTCATGGCAGTCCTTCCAATAGTTATCAAGACATTTCACTAAAAACTACAAATGTCATGATGTCACTAGACGAAAAATCAGGGCATCACCGGATCCATCCAAAGCATGTGGCGATCTGTTCAAAAGATGTTGAGATAGTTCACTGGATAAGTGAAAACTGCCGCTGGCATTAGATGAAAGGTCAGGGGGGGTCACTCAAGTCCTGAGGATTCATGACCCTGGGCACCATGGAGATCTGTGCCAGATTTCATGTCCATCCATCTGATAGTTGCCGAGATACATCAGTCAGAACGAAAGTGGTAGACTGAACAAATGATCTGACCAGTACAATAACAGAAACTCATAGAACATACTGTTGTTTGGGCATTTACATCAGACATTAAAAAAATCCATGTATCAGCTGTGAACCTCGGCTCCAGTAGTTCAATCTCTGTGTTGTTGTTTTTTGTATTGATAGTATTGATATGTACATAAGGGGTCAAAATACGGTCACTATTTAGACCACAGCCCCTCCACCCCCCACCAGCACTTACTTTGCATGCCTGACATGACTGTTTGAAGGCTCCCACTCTATGTGACGTATTCATGACGGTCTGATTCTTGACAACTGTGTTTTGTCCTGACAGCGACATACTGTAAGTATCAGTGTTTCTGGACCTTTGTGTCAGCGTGTATAAATAAATTTGCTTGTGTTTTAAGTCTGTGCAGTGTGTATGTGTCTATCCTCTGTGTTCCTTTGATTCTTGGGACGTTGGCGTATTCTAGTAACCAGGCGGACGTCAGAGATCTATTCTGGATGCCCTCTGCGACAGCCGGCCAGCAACAGCAGCAGGGGGAAGGAATGCCGTCTGTCCGGAGGTCTGGGCAAAGTGATCGCTGATCCGGTCGGAGGAAGCGGAGATGGCAGCTCTCCTGTTTCATGGGTCGTGGAAGAGAGAGAGAGAGAGAGAGAGAGAGAGAGATACAGAAATGAGGAGAGAGAGGGGGGAGTTGGGACTGGGGACATGACAGGGAGAGAAAAGAGTAAGAGTGGTGGTGGTGGTGGTGGTGGTGGTGGTGGTGGTGCCGGGGTGGAGGGGGGCCCAAAGGCATTTGGTCTGGTGCCAGTCGAGCCAGCTTTCTGGCATGCCGCATTCCAGGAGATCAACACCACGGTGTTTCCTTTCACCCCCAACCCACATCAACCACCCTGTAGCCCACCCTAACCCCACCAGCGCTGTTTTTATTTTTCAATAAATCGTTATTGATTCAAGAAAAATAAAGTAATAATGTATTATTATCTGTACAAAGACTGTAAGAATGTAGTTCTCAAGTGTCCAACAGGACAAATATTCACCCAGGCTTCATTAGATTAAACACACCGTCCTTCTGAGGGAATAATTAACACATTCTTTCTCTTGCAAATGAGAAGTAGAAATCATAAGCAATAACATGCGCTTTTACTCAATTCAATACACTCAGTAGTCTTCCGAATATAATAGAGGTATTCATAGGTCTAAAATTTTGTACCCAATCTGAAACAGTCCTTATCTGAGCACAGGCAGACCAGGTGAGGAGAGAACACCTGCATCAGTTAATCTGAACAATTAAGCCGCTGTGGTGGAAAAGAGCAGTTGTATATAATAATAATGATGCTCTAAGAACAAATGTAAACTAATTGAGAAAAAAATCAGCTTCAAAGACATGTTTAGGTATCAAGTGTTATTTCCACCTCCTGCATGAATGATAGAACATCTGAGCCATCTGGGCAATTGATGGTCAAAAGACATTCTCCTATATTGTTTAATATCTGTGAATAAAATGACAAAAACTGTCATATAATATTATAAATACTGTAGTATTTATAGTATATATTTGTGTATATTTATTTGTGGATACTGATTTTAGCTCTAGTGAGCTGCGAAGTTCACAGTTCTCATTCTCCCTCTCGCCTAAAAACACATTTAATATCACATGAGCTCAGGTCCATTCAGATCCACTCAGGTACTGGACATATTGATGCACAGACCTGAGATCTGTGGCAGTAAAACAAGACAGGACCCGATTAGACTGAAAGGAGTTTGGACCAGATTTAATCTTGAATCCAGGGTTAGGGACTAGGCCAGTTAAACATCTGCAATATTACCCTCAGTTTATCAAGGAGGAATGTGCTTAAACTTTGCTCTAAAAATCTGTCCATAAACACAAATAATACTTTGCACAAAGAGGAAAGTTGCTGCCTCTCTATGAACGTCTCTGTTAAATCACCAAGCAGCCTTTTGGTGTATGTGCGTCGATGCTGGCTGTGAGCGCTGGCTTCCAGTCGGGTCATGAGAGATAAATTACTTGACTGTGGATGATAATTTGATATGGATACATCAACAGATAGTTTTCACTCATCCAAACCCATGTCATGGAAACATGTAAGTCATAACACTGACATAATTAATGTCACTGACGTTAGCTTTGGAACCTTCCTTTAGCATTTTTCTTTTGTTGGTCTGCACATGAACAGAGTAGCAAACTGACCATATAATGTGACTGAAATGCTACCAGTTTGAGGCAGGCCTGAAAATACTCAAACAAGACTGAGAGTCTAACGCCATGCTTGCTGTTGCACACAGCAGTGATTTCAGCTGCTAACGTCAGTAAGCTAACTTGCCCACAAAGACGATGCTAACCTGATGAGCTGATAATAACGATAAGCTATCACCAACTCATCTTGATATGGTCTGTACCAGATTTCATGGAAATACATTAAATAGTTGTCGCAACCTTTCACACAAAACCCCGTGGTGGCACCACAGAGACGTCATGGGATCACCACAGTCAGAAGGATTCATCCTGTGAGGCCCCTGAATGACTGTACAAATATTTATAAAGCATTCATCAAGTAGTTGTTGAGATACGTCAGTTGGGACTAAAATGATGGACAGACCAACAAGCCAATTCTACCATCCCTATGAAGCCATGGCTAAAAAACATGGGAGTTAGTTGAATCGTTATTATAAGCATGAAAAGAATGATATAAAACAAAGTGCAGCCATGGAATGAAAATGATCAGAAAATCTAAAGTCTTTAAAAAAAAAAGAAGAAAGTTTTAAGGAATTATTTAAAAGATGTTAATAGGTTTTTGTGATCATTGGCATGAGTCTGAGAAAACTGAGCATATCTTCATGCATGCAGAAGGGAAAGAGTGGAAATGATGACACAATTATGGAAAGTAGAGCGGGAAGAGGACAACATTAGAAGTACATTAGAAGTACATTACAGTGTTAGGAAGGAAATGTTGTAAGGACGACTGGCCTGTAGGGAGAATGAAACTGTAGGTGGCAGTAATGCAACATTTTGGATGCCAACTTCTGTAAAACACCAAAGAAGAAGAAGAAGAAGAAGAAGAAGAAAAGATGCTACTGATGGTGCAAGCCAGACAACTCCTACAGTCACTTATAACATGCTGTCCTCCCTGTAGCTCATATCAAACGCACCCTTTGTCACAAGGCGGGTTTAAGCCCTGCTCACTCTTTATCTCTGCCGTGGTGCTGCTTCACTGCTACTTTGCTAACAAGCTAACTGTGCTTCAACACTTGCTGCTACTGGACCCTGTGTATATGTGTAGCATTCCTTAACACAATGAACAACACAACAGGGCAGCCATGTTGCTCTGGGATGGCTTGGTGGAAGAAATACTGGTGTTTTTGCCGCTGCTGCCTGGAGTTAGCCGCCCTGCTGGTGACCTGTTGCTCATGTTAGCTGTAGGCCTCAAACACACCCCTCTGGCCTGAAGATGGAGTTCCCCTGTCCTGCTGTTGGCCGTTTGGGACCATGGAGACTCTTCCAGAAAGGTTTTACTGAGACACCTGACATCACTGCTTCACTTCCTCAAGGTAAGTGCTTGCAACTTTTCTCTGATCCAGTGCTGCTGCTGTTACTTACCTGTTCGTAATATTTACATTTGTGCTGACTTCATATTACTTAACTGTGAGTGGCTGAGCTTTGATTTCATTTGGCAGTTGTTTGGCTCTGGGATACATCTGTATGAGTATTTTTTTCTCATGTTTGAGTGTTATGGGCTGCTTTTGCATGCTGTAAAGTTTGGAGAGGTTCATGTTGGCTCACTGACTGCAAACTGTGAGGTCTAATAGAGGGTACATGTGCTTTAGTTGTTATTAGTTGTTACTCCTGACCTACTCATTAGGGTTTTGCTCCTGTTACTCTCACACACTTACTGCCAAGTTTACACGTATTAACAGCTGCTGCTTATCAACACATTCATGTCATAGTCTATCTAATTACCTGCTGCTGCTTCAGCTCAGGTGAATTGTTGTGTTTAAATGCGTGAATATCACCAGAGTTTATTCCCTGCAATGGTTGGAAGTTGTTTGTGAGTGCATGGCCACACAGCAGCTGCTGTAGTAGATTTTTACACCTCTGTATCCACTGCGGTTTGTCCCAGTGTTGCTGATCTTAATGTTTGCTTGTGGGGAGTAATGTCATCAGAGCGTAGACACCAAGCTTCATCCTGTGCATCAGTTTATTCACCCACATAAACTATTTCTGTTTAAGCTGACTGACTGAAGTGACATGAACTTGAACAGCACTATGTAAATTGCTGGAAATGTTGCCAATGATGTCGCTGTCAGAATTTCAGTTTCATTTTTTGATGTGGAACATCAATGCTCACTAATGACTCAGATGCCAAGATCTGAAGTGACATTTTGAAGTGACATTTTAAACTTCAGGGAACATTATGCTCCATGTGGCTGGTGTTACATCTTGGCCTTCCATCCATCACTGCCTGCAGGTGGCCTTGAGCAAAGCACGGGATCCTAACCTGCTGTAAGGGATGTATGTAGGAAAATATAATCTGTGTGCCTTCAGCAAGAGTTTGTGTTTATTTTCTATGGTCAACTTTATTGTCTAAATAGATAAAAAAAAAACAAAAAAACGACATATACGGTAAATCATCCGCTGTAATGTGCACACAACAGAAGAGATAATGGCGTTTGAGGGATCACTTTAAATTCTTAGATTTAAAAAAAATACAATGCACTTCACTACAGATACATTTGACCTACACAGTTTCCACGCTGTGTCTAATCTGGTCTCTAACCACACCAAGAAGCAGACATGAACACGGTTGGTGTCAAAACCACCCCCACCCCCCTCAACCTTTGTCCTTTTTTTATTTGTGTTGAATGTGTGATGCGTTTTACTATCGGTGTCAATAGCAGGACAACAAGTGGAGGCAAATATATTTCATTATGGGAAATATTTGTATTAAATTATACAGAACCATTGTGGAGATGTTTTTAGTCAGTCCAGCTCTTTGTTCCAGATTGAAATATGTCAACACCATTGGATGGATTGCTGTTAAATTTCACACATTCATGCTCCACAGAGGATGAATCCTACTGACTTTGGTGATCCCTGACAATTCCTCTTGTGTCCGCATGAGGTTGACATTTGTGGTTTTGATTGAAATATCTCCTTAACTGTTGGGCAGATTGCTGAAATTTGATACAGATATTTATAATCCCCCTCTACTTTGATTTTCGGACAAATACCTGCAAAACTAATGACATTAGCCTCATTATTCTCAGCTTTATACTTTATGTCTTGCACTAATTAGATGATTAAAAGTTTCTTACAGGCTAAAGTAATAATGTGAACATGTTAAGCATCATACACGCTTGTTAGCATTGCTATGCTAGGGTTAATATTTTACTCAGAGCAGTAGTGTTATCTCTATATCTTTGTGTCCATATTTACATTTCTCTGAAAACTACAAGGGGGGGGGGACTCACATATAAATATCTCTTATAGCTTGAGTGTTTTTTTAATGGTTGTCCTGTTTTCATGTGTGTGACTGTGTGTCTGTGTGTAAAAAAAGGTTTTGTGGCTATGGGTATTTTTTATGAATTTGTGTGTGTATTTATATTATCAGTGCATGTGTGAGTGCGTGCACGCCTGTGTGAGTGCAGCGTGGTGGACAGTCTGTCAGCTCAGGTTAACCTGACGCTGAGTGGCCACACCTCGGGGGTGTGCAGGCCTGTGAGGCGGGCTCTCTCTCATCAGCAGCATTAGGCTGCCGTGCGTGATGGTTGCTGACCCCCGGCGGAGCGTTGGCCGTGACGGTCGCTCGCTTTGGCCGGGGCTGGGCACCAATAATGCCAGGTTCTGGGCTCACTTCCTGCCAGGAGCAGCCCTCACTCTCCTGCTGTCAAATAGTAAGTGGCGATGGCAAAGATGGCACTTTGGGTAATTTGTGCTGGGCCTCATCAAGGACACCCTGTGAAAATGCCCCATGTCTCTGAGTCATAGACCATGGAGGAGATGGATGAGAGGGAGGGAGTGTCGGGAAAGTAGTTTGAACAAAACTTTCTCCGCTTTCAAGAGAGAATTTAAGGATAATTGCGGCGTATTATTTCTATAGGTTTAGCTATTGATTCTATCAGATGTGATAACACTGTACTCACCGGGTTAATTGCTAGTGAATTTGTTTAAAAGAAGCCCGGCAGGACAAGACACATAAGCAGTCAGATGAGCGCAGGTTTTAAACAAACTCTCAGGTTAGACAAACGTATCTGGAAGAGAAAACGTGTAAACATCCACCACATTTTAAAGACAAAATCCTGGTTGTACTAGCTGTATTTTCCGGAGTTGTGTGGATCCACATTTCAGTTTTCCCTTTCAGATAAAGTAGTTTAGATGATCTGGCTAATCTTTTTTTACAACCTGTTTGATTGTCTGACTGCTCATTTTGTTTCCCTGTTGAACCCTGATGTCCAAAGCTAAAATACACGAGCTTGTATATCTGTTAAAAAGCAGCTGAATAAGCCTCTTTTAAAAGCTCTTTTTGGGCATTCATAAGTCTGATTTTGTGCTAAGGTTCCTGTCACCCTGTATTGGTAAAATCAGATATGAAATAAATATGCTGTGGTAAAATGACAGATTATCTCAACAGCACTGTAGGTATGTTGGATTAAGGTCAGAGCTATGATCTGTGAACGGAGACATTTGGTTCCCTGTTGTGTGATGGTCAACAGTGGCAGCAGGTGCACCATTGGGAAGAACAACAGGGAGGCAGGGCCACCACCAGGAAATGACCCCTGCCACAGAAACAACAATGGAAAAGCCAGGCTTTTGGAGCCTTGAAAATATGAAGTGACAAAGCGTGCCCTTTGTGTGGGAATTGACATGGTACAAGGCTGACACCGTGCACCCTCTAGGGGTTGATCTTCCAGTCAGGATCAAATGCCAAAACTAGGTCAGGGGGAAGAGAGGAAGAGAGAGACAAGGAGGGGAGGGAAGGGGTGATCCTTAATATTTAGAAAAAATTTGGCAGTTTATTTTTCGTGTTCAACACCTTAAAACAGAATAGGATGTACAGTGTGTCATATACATCATTATCATCCACTCATCTACCATTTCCAAGCATTTCTGCAAAAGACAAAGCGCTCTTATCAGCTTTATCAGATATGAGACATCAGTAGCCAGGAGACAGTGAAAGGCTTGTGGTTTTGTTGTCAGTGATGGTTTGGTCCGTACTCTTGAGAATGCACCTGTGGTTGATACCACAGGTCTCCACACACTTGCAGACAAAGGGCAACTGATGCTGACAAAAACAAGCTAATTAAATTTAGCTTAGTGTTTAAGTTAGTTGTTTTGCCGGATGTTGATCAGAACAAACTGGAGTGAATGTTAAAGTAGGCTGGAAATAGTGATAAGGAGGAGAATGTGTCACTACAGCGAGTGGGTATTGAACCTCAGTAGTTTTTGGGACCCACTGAAATCTGTTCCTAACATTAGAAATCAACCTAAAATGACTGTTACATATTATTTGATCATATAATTTCTGATTTAAATCAAACATGACATTTTTATACACAAATATTTTGCGACGAATGTGTTCCTCTGGCTGGACCATTTTCACTGGTAATGTGTTTTTTCCAGTGAAGGCACTGCTACGTTTTTGTGCTGCATGATTTTGTGGGCAGGTGGTGCATGGTGGGCGTTCAAAGTTCAGGACAGAAACCAGGGTTCAGATCCTCAGTTCCACATGCATTCGGGTTTAGGTAACAAAAGCGGTTTGGTGAAGGTTAGGGAAAGATTGTGGTTTAAATCAAATGTTAATGAAGTAAAAACATCCTGTCTCATGCCACAGTTGACTTTTACAATATTAAACCAAAGACTAAGATCTTTTCCTATCGTCCCCAAGTGCTTTATGTGCTAAAACGTGGTAAAAAATAGTCATGTTTTAGTTGGTATGAGGGGATATTATATTACAAAAGATATTTTATTCCTATATCGGTAGGAATTATTTTGCAGATATGTACAGTGTTAACATTTTGCAACTTTTCTTTTGAGGAGAGAATCTTGACTTGAATTAGAAAAGTCAAAAGGTGTGTCAGCAGTAGGAAAAAGAAAGTCAAAAACTATACCCAGCTCTAATCAGTACAATGACCTATAGGAACTAGACCTGAAACAATTAGATGAATTTAAAAAGTCAATCGACAGAACACACGATGTTTTTGATAATCAATGAGTCGACTAAACATTCATTAAGCATAATTCTGCTTCTCTTTGTATTGAATTATCGTATATTGAATATCTTTGGGTTTCCGACTTTGGCGTGTTACAAACTGGATTTCCTGAGCAATTAATCAAACAAATATTAGGCAGATTAATCGATAATGAAAATAATCATTCAGCCAAAAGAGAAACATTTCCTATTTTTGTAATGGGCGCACAGGTTTCTTGTTGTTTTGGATCACTTTTCTGATGCATGAAAAAGGACAAATATAATTGCCCATTATCGTTATTTTAATGAAAATTAACAAGGGAGATTGTGGTGAGGTAAAGCATCATTTTCTGAAAGATTTAACCCTGAATAAGGGTTATACATGCTGTAATTTGTGCTAACAAGCAGGAATGCCAAGTTCTTTCTTTTCCCCTCCAATCACCTTCTGCCTACCAGCCATGACTTGCCTGTAAAGTTCTCATCTGGGAACGCGGAGCTCGAGCATTGTGAGATGAACAACAGCAGTAATGACAACAACTGGGCTGATCTCCCCCTCCAGAGGAACAGGGGTCTGGCTGGTCCAAGCACACCGGCGACCGACCCTCCCTCTGGCCCTTGTTTGTCACGAGCTGACCCTTCCATTTAATTAATTAAAATTAGCATCTGTCCCCTTGGCATTGACTTGTTACGTCAGATGGAATCAGCTTTTGTATCAGCGGGCCCCCGGGGCTGCTGGCCCTAACGAGGCCCAAGATCCTAATTAGACAATGTAAGAGGGAGGTGAGTGGGGGGTAAGAGGGAGCTGGACAAGGAGGAGAAAAGAGAGGTGGGAGAGGGGGGGTCTGAGCAGGGGGGCAGAGAGGGTCCTGCTGGGCTGAGTTGGCCCTGGGGGGAAATGGGGTATTTATACACCCGGCACCTAAACATGATGGAGGAAGGGGGAGGCAGCGGAGGAGAGGAGGAAAGGAGAGGAGAGGAGAGGAGAAGAGAGGAGAGGAGAGGAGAGGAGAGGAGAGGAGCAGCAGCCCTGGATCTTTCTCTCAGTTTGTTGTACATCCTCTTCCTCTCTCTGTTTATCTTCCTCTGTCTTTGTCCGGTACATCTCTCTATCTGTCTCTTTCTGCCTCCTTTTCACCTGTTCTCACCCTGAGTGTCTCACTAAAACAAGAAAGACAGGATCAGACAAGGATGTACAATCACAGATTAGAGAACAAGCAAATTCTCACAAACCCTTCAGTTTTTTTTTTTTTTTTACACACAAGCAAATCTATGACCAAATATTTATAGATTTTGGGTTAGGAGAGGAAAAAGGAAGTATGCTGATTTAAATGTTTGAGTTTTCTTTTAAAGTAAAACTATGTACGTTTTGAAAGAGGAAACAACACAGCCATCCGCCTACTAATGAAAAGTTTAATTCATAAGCAGCCACACACACCTTTACTCATTTCAGTCTCTCAGGGGTTTTGCTGCTGCAGCCTCAGCAGTAGCTTATGGTGGCTAACTATAAGCAATATTAGCAACCTTTTACCGACATTACTTAGTCAGTCAGCTTTCTGACTTTTAGTATTTAATTTCAATGGTTTCATCACAAAACCAAAACCAAAACTTCAACACATTGCACCTCATCAGTGCTCTTTGAAGCAACTGACTGCGGGGAGTCTTTTAGAGAGGCAAAGGAAAACATCATTGTCCTGCAATTCCCACCTAAGACCACAGAGGCTGCTATTCAGCAAAGGTTCGGAATGCATTCATCATTAACACTGGTTGATGGTTTTCACACATTTTAGTCTTGATTTCCATTTACTTTTACACTGTTGAATTAAAGTTGCACCTCAAATCGTGAAGCGTATAACTAGGATCTCACAGCTGGACTCCCCACATTTTCAGGTGCTAAACCCAGGGCTGGTTTTGGTTTGACAGGTTTTGATGTGAGAGCTGATGCAATACTTTTTACTGTCGGAAATAGTTTTCTTAACAAACCTTTTTAAAAGTTGAACAAATTAAAACTCTCAAATTTTGGCACTGTGCGAACACAATCGCCTGAATAGTAATTCAGGCAAATAAACAACTAAATTTACGTCCATCAGAGCTCCCTCTCTGCCCAACACACTCATGCTAAGTCTTATGTTCGACCCATTGTCTCTAGGTGATATCTGTTTTACGGACTTCTGCCCCTCTCTGTTGTTTAAAAACCACAGCTGCATCACAGTTACACTTCGCTCTTTGAAGTAGTTATGCGAGCTGGTGGCTCTGCCTGGGTTTCAGGCCGGTGTCATATCCTGATCAGCTCACTATCCGGGGTCGGTGGAGACAGATGCTGGTGCTCGGGCGTCTGCTGGTGACGGGGGACCAGCCAACGTGAGCAGACAGGATGTGGGCAGCAGCTCGTCCCAGATAGACGCGTGTCAGTAAAACAGTGGGTGACATGGGAGATGCTAAAGCTTTCTGAAAGTATTAGAAGGAGACAGAGTGCGTGAGACGGAGAGAAAGTGAGAGTGAGACTGAAATGTTTTTTTTTTTTTCTAATCCACAGCAAGAGAGACAGTGAGTCTGTCTCTCTGGCAGGTCACTGCAGGGGGATGCATACACATGCACATGCACACACATACACAATAGTGCATTTTTATTGTATATTCATAGATAAATGAACGTTCACACAGTTCAATGGTTATCAAACTGTCAATCTTTGCATTTTGTTTCACTTTATTGTTCTTCCTCTTCCTCTCCTGTGGTCTCTTTGTGTGCACCAGCCCTTGTGCTTGCATTGTTTAGTTTAGCTTTGAGCATGGTGAGTGTCATTTATAGACAGACCATCAGTTCAGAAAAATTACAATCATCTTTAAGCTGTCAAATCCCACATCAGGTGCCTGGGAACAGTTGGTCAAACAACTATTTACAAATGCTGTTTGGTCCATAAGGCTGGAGACACATTGTGCTGTGTTGTCATATATTTAATAAAAACAGTAGCAGATTCACTATTTGAAATTCTTATTTATTTTTGAACCAATTAGTCAGACAGAGGTGGACAACAGCAGCTTCTCATTTCTATCAGATGACCGTAGACTTTGACGAATGAAACGAACAAGGAACAAAGAGGCGGACAGCACGGCTAACGTCGGCCTAAACTCTGAAAGCATCCAGAGCCAGCTTCCACACTGCAGAGACACACCACACAGTGGAGGTGTCGGTCCTGAACAGGGCTTTTCTTTTTTGATGTAACCTGTGACCCCACATACTAATTATGTTAATTATATTCTCCTTGGCCTTGGAAGTAATGGTAGATTACTCCTAGGCAGTAAACTAGTTAGCTATATATGTGAATGTTTAAACCGTCTCTCGCACTTCACCAAACTCTCTAAATGTACTGGCCCACCACCTCAGTGTGTGGAGGAATGTTAATCTTGACAGACCTAAGGTTTACTGAATTTTGAATAACATTTTTTCAGACTTATGTTTTATTTCATTCTTAAATTCTTGAATTAGAATCAAAGAAAACCAAAGGCTGGTTTATCTCATGAATTCTTCTCAGAGAGTATAAACTGTATATGTGGCGCAGTGGTGAACGAGTCTGTGTCTATTTCTCCTTCGAATGTGTCTGAATGTGCAAAATCTGCTCATGCTTCAGTGTTTATGTGTGCATCTGTCACATACTGTTGGTGTGTGTGTGTGTGTGTGTGTGTGTGTGTGTGTGTGTGTGTGTGTGTGTGTGTGTGTGTGACAGGGTGATGGGGGTGGTCAGTCAGTCATCACCCAGTTTGTGAGTGAGAGGACTGGGACCACATGCCCCTCTTTTAACTGTGTCATATCGAGGTGGCCTCTCCAAATCATGTCCCCGTCACTGCACTGGACACACTTCCAATTTTTTTTTTTTTTTTTTTTTTTTTTTCCCAAAAACATTTTTTGCAAGGACATCATGTACTTTAAGAAAAGCATGATTTTAATTTAAGTAAGTTATTTTGTTTGCAGCAGTTGTATTCTCCTTGAACACAACTTGTTAGATTTATTTGTGTATTATTCCCAACCAACCTGAAAATCAGGTAACACTGAAAAGCAAAATTAAAAGGGGACACATAAGTGTTTTCAAATTAATATTCAGTTTGTTGTGACTTCGCATTCACCAGAAAATTACAAAAATATTACTGTAAACATGTGGAAAACTATTTCCATTGTCTAGGTGTTATGTGACAGATTGTTAATAGAATAAAGGAAATGGAGGAAAACAGAGAGAAGTCAACTAAAGTGAGGTTATACAGCAATGCAGGAAAGTGTTGATTTCTGGCTGTTGATCAACTGTGTGTGTGTGTGTGTGAATAGTGTTGATGTGTTGTGTGTGTGTGTGTGTGTGTTGGGTGTGTGTGTGTGTGTGTGTGTGTGTGTATTGTAACAACTATGTGTGTGCATGTCCAGCGTAGCTGTGAGGAATTCCTTCAGCCAGTCCCGGTGTTTGTCAGCTGGCGAGCATTCTCAATATAAGCACTCTAATTGCTCAGAAAATTACAGCTAACGATGATTGCATTTGACACGGGCTGACATTACGGTGACACCAACACGCCTCGTGTGCCCCAGCCCCCCAACATCCTCACCTCCCTCCCACCCTCCCCTCCCCTTCTCTGCCCGACACCCTCCTCGGGATGTTGTGCCAGCCCCCATTGACCGGAGCCTTGCCCCCGGTGACCGCCGTGTGGCCTGTGCTTGTTGAAGCTGTCCAAAGCAGAGATGTCCCAAAGTTCAATCTGCTTTGGCATCGTTTTCTGCCACCCTTCATCTGTCAGCCAAACCGTTTGTGAACCATAACGTGTCCCTCTGTACGTCATGTGTGATCTTTACAGGTCCATGTGTGAGAGGATCCTTTTTTTCCAAAAGGTGTTTATGCTTTTAAATATGCAATGTTTTCTTTTGTGGTGCTGCTTGCTCGCTGTAGATGCAGATGAGAAAAAAAAAACAAACTATAATTCAATATTAAAGATTTTTGTTTAGTGTGCCGAGTTTTCTTGTTCTTGCCACTGAACACTGGCATATACTGTAAATGCATGTGTGCACATGTGAGTGTGAGTAAATGCCTGCATGTGCATGGACGTGTCCATATACCCGGGCCCCTGCAGGCCGCGATGTGTCACCTCTTTGTCTTGTCAGTGTTAATGTGAGCAAGCCCAGCCAGGCGTGGAGCTGTGACAGATCAGCAGACAAACCCCTGCTACCCCACCCACTCCCACCTCCTCTCACCCTATTTCCTCCTATAGTCTGCCTCCCTCCTCCTCCCTCACCTCCCTGCTTCCAGCACACAGATTAAATATCCTTTACTGTCCGGGCATCACCCCTGGCATATGGAGTTTTTATTTAATTTCAGGTCAAAACCTGTCCGTCGCTGGTGCTCGGGCTACAATGCATCACAGCGCCACAATATGCCCGGTGGGCAGTGCCGCGGTGGCAGAGAGGATCAGTGGTGATAGCTGTGTACAACAGGCACCTCACAGGCGTCACACTCATGGCTGAAAGCCATAGTGTCACAAAGGCTCTGCAGCTTTAACCCGTGGCATAAACTATTACAACAGCACGTATATGATGGGTATTGATGCAGTGTGTGTACGTAGGGTTGTGACAGGCAGGTGAGGTGTGTTGATGTCGTCGCACTGTGTAGCAAAGGCCCTCCATTAAAATGACCTTTTCATTACACAGCTGTGTGCAGAGCACCACGTACACGGTAAATGTGTGGCTTTGTGGCTGAGGCAATGCAGTGTTTCGTGAGATGCTCAAATGTGAGCATGTCTGAAAGTCAGTGCAGATGCAGACCTCAGATTCTGCCATGATAACAGATTTTATAGATTGCATCCGTACTGCACTAAATATGGCACCTGAACGTCTTCAATCTTAGTAGTGTGCAGAGGTTAAGGCTTCAAAACTCACTGTGGCTGAGCTTCAGACCTGGTGAGACCTTAGATTTCTATGACTAAAATCTGACAAATCTTGATGTGATCAATGATGGAAATCTGAAGAAATATCAATTAAAAGTCTGTCACTTAAATCAGATAATCACCGCTATTGTTACCATTTCCAAAACTCGCACTGAGATGACTGCTTTGCATGCGCACGCGCAACACAAATTGTCATTATAATAGAATAGATATGTAATAAGTCGGGTTCATCCAGCTTCAACACAAAAAACTTCAAATAATTACAATCTGCCTGTCATCAGGAATAAAAACAGGTTAATCTCCAGTTACAGTAAATTATCCACTCAAAAAGGCAGACCCACACACGCACTTGTGGCGGATATGTTGGTCTGCGATACTCAAACTTAGTCAGTGGAAGCCTTGTGACTCACAGAGTTGATACTATCTTCACTAACTGACAGACCACTCATCTTTAGATCCAGATCCAGGCATCAACTCTGTGGAACTATTACATGTACATGTCATTAATATCCTGTGTAGTTTTGTATTTACTTGCAGTATTTAGATATATGTACAGTATATATATATATATATGTACAGTATATATATATATATATTGTAATTAAACAGTTTTTCCATCAACCTACAAACCTCTGTTCATTGTGGGTGTCCACCTCTCTGAGGTATTTTGGTTTGGTTACTCATTAATTCTCCTCATTAATTAGTCTGCATTTATTGATCTGAATCATTGGACAGATGATTATATGTGGGTGGCGATTCAGAGGTTTGTAACCAGGCCTCTTCTTAAGACTGATAGGGAAATTCTGACCAAAAGTTTATTGTGAACGCATGGCGGTAGATGCATGACTCATATCTGTTGTACAGAGGGTGGATATTAACCACATTAGTGCCAGTCATGGTAGACACATGTGACCAGCCATGTGACCATTTGTAGATCTGAATCTAAACTGCACTGTGACCGCAGCAGCAACCTTCATTTTATGTCCTAATTTATCACATTTTTCACTGATTCAGAGGTTTGTAACCAGGCCTCTTCTTAAGACTGATAGGGAAATTCTGACCAAAAGTTTATTGTGAACGCATGGCGGTAGATGCATGACTCATATCTGTTGTACAGAGGGTGGATATTAACCACATTAGTGCCAGTCATGGTAGACACATGTGACCAGCCATGTGACCATTTGTAGATCTGAATCTAAACTGCACTGTGACCGCAGCAGCAACCTTCATTTTATGTCCTAATTTATCACATTTTTCACTTTTTTTCCCCCCATCAACTAAAGAAGACAGCGTTGCCAAATAATGTTTGTCAAAGCACACACAGCCTAAATAAAATTCTGATTTAAATCGGCAACTGAATCCTGGCATCAAATGCTAACTTTCGGTACTTTTCGATATTTGGTGCTACAGACGGATTTCAGTCCGTACCTGAAACATATTTAGATTAAACACCCAGCCCTGTTTGTTTTACTGCTTTAGAAAGGGCTGGACAGATGCATGAACAGGCACAAGGCAGTTACTGCAATGACCATAGTTCAAATGAGGCCTCTGTTGGGTGTCATAACCCCTCTCTCTCCCTATGTTTCCTGTCCCTCTATACATTGTGACTGTCAAAAAAAAAAAAAGAAGGGCAAAACCACAGAAAGAAAAGACTGGAGGAAAATGTGTCTCGTGCCTTTAACCTACAGAAGATGTAACCTAGTCTTATCTTTGTGAGAACCCAGACAACATACGGGTTAGAAAATCTGACAGTTAACCTAACTATCTCACTGTATATGAGCTTCTGCTGCATTAGGGTTAAATCTTTCAACATCTTTCCTCCTGTTTGTCTCTAAATCTAAATTTCCTGCTCATTTACGAACGACGGATTACGGTCATGGTCACTTTTATTGTTTATTATTATAAGACAATATTGTCTTGAATTAGAGGAATTGCTACGTTAAAAAATACACATCACAATAAAATCACATCTAATAATAAATACATATACTAAAAACAAGAATGGGAACCCCAGCCTGAACTAATATAATCCAATCACACTACACACAACAATATAAGCGCTGTTAAAGGGGCTATTTTGTGAGTTTTCTCTGCGGCCGAATGTCGTTTGTTGTCGGGAGCGAGTGGTGGTGATTGTCACTTGACAAGAGCTTCAACCATCTTTGTGTTCACAAGACAATAGGTTATAATACATCCTCTGACCAGTGCTATATCTTCAGCACAGATTGGAGGCTACAGTGAGTCGCTATTGGAAAGTGATGAGATGGGTCTGGGCTAGCTGGTTAGCGTGCTAACTTCAGTAGAAGAAAAGATGTGATAGAAACGTAGTTAACATTAGTGTTGCTTTCCACCCCTGGAGACGGCTCTTGGCGTGTAAAGGAATGAAGTTTGATGCTGAACTTGAAACGTTTCCTCTAGAGTGCTAAGTAAAACAACTGCTAATGCTAATGTTAGCTATGTAACAATCGCAAAACTTACAAATAGTTCCTTTACCATGGCGTCTTGGTAGGTTTAGGTGTTTTAACATGCTGATCGTGTAACTGCAACATCCACAGTTTAACAGCTTTCTCCTCTTATTTCCTGTCATCTAATAAAAGTAAAATGCCTCAGAAATAAACTTTTGCAAGCGAAAGTGGCCTTGGGTATGGGCTTCGCTCATAATCTACCCTGCACCCTACACTTTATCTAAGGATGGGATTTAATGTAACCCTATGGAGGCACAGTATCACTCTCTCCATCGACCCAAACATGACTGCTTCCTTATGAGTAATATAATCAAAATAAAATATAATTAACTCGAGCTGCGCCCTCTCTCTCTAAAAGTTTTTGTTTTTATTCCACCCAGAGGACCCCTGGCTCTGGTTGTTTGGCGTTCCTGTCACTCATCCAACCACAGTGATGGAGGTGTGGTGGAAGAGGAGGTGGTGGCGGTGGTTGTTGGGGGGGATGTGTGATGTGTTGTGACAGCGGGAGCCAGGGCTGGCGGGCGGTCACCACGTGGCACCATATTGCTGGGCTCCCCGGGGATGAGGGATCAGCATGCCAGCCTTGCCAAGAAGTGCTAATAGGCGCAACACGTCTTGCTTTCACACATTAAGGCAAGCGAAGGGTGACAGATCAGAGCTGTGATACGGCCGCCTGTAAGGAAAAAAAAAAAAAAAAAAAAAAGGGGCCACACCACCCGTTTGCCATGCAGTGCAGGCTAATGATGAAAACTCCCAGAGTCGAGCAATATGCCCACCAATCACTGATCTGATATGTTTGCAGACAGACATATCTCCATCTCTATTGTTGCCACAGAGACCAGTGCAGCCTCAGTCTTCACCAGAGTGATGCTCAACTCCATATTGTAACTGACAATAAAGCTGCAAGTGTTAAAATGGGATCAACACTTTTCGAGGAAGACGTCCACGTTCTCACCCAAAGCAGCCGAGGTCAAGTGGGCTGCTCCGGGCTACAACACCTTTGTCACATCTGTTCCCAGAACCCACAGCTTGGATGGAGTCTGCTGAGCTGAACGTTTCACTGTGGAAAGGAAATGAGAGCTTCTGTGCACTCACTCCTGTTACTTCCACCTTAGGGGCCATATGGTTGATTTGGCAGATTCTCGAGCACCTGCCTCCATTTGTTTGCCTCAAAGATTATTTGGAACGGTTTGTACCGAGCGTGTTTGAATAGCAGAGCGAGTGATCGGAGTCCAGTTTACAGACATTTTCAAATGATTCTATGGGTTTCTATAATTAATAATCATTAATGGATATACCACATGGAAAAGGGACACATTTGAATAGCACAGAGTGGTATTAAAACACTGCCAGAGAGGCTAAAGCAGTACTATTTTTGGAAGCTTGGCACATTTAGCTGCCAGGATACTTGGAGCAAAATGAAATGGCCAACACACTGTATTATTTTAGGCCTTTAGAACCCTGTGAAGCTCAGTCTGGAGCTTTTAATACACTAAATACCCAAATGTATGTGGATGGAGGCTCCACAGGGTTCATTTTGTATACTTCTTCTTGTTCGGCTGTTTGGACTGGGCGCCAGTGGAGGGATATATTAATACTACAGCATACAGTCTGTGAATGTTCTCATTCGTCCAGGTCATAGTTATCTCTCTCTTAAATTAAATCGAAGGCAACTGGACTTGTATTTGTCTGTGGAAGACGTTTCGCCTCTTATCCAAGCGGCTTCATCAGTTCATCATGTATTGGTCTCTCTAGTCCGCACTAGTCTGACTGTCAGTCTAGTCAGACTAGTGCGGACTAGAGAGAGACAAATACAAGTCCAGTTGCCTTCGATTTAATTTAAGAGAGAGATAACTACAGCATACAATTGTATTTTTGACCTGTGATTCTCCAGCTTTGTGGCAACAGCTTGGCAAAAGCTTCTTTTGTCATTCAACATGACAATGCCCCTGTGCACAAAGCCAGCTCCATCACGCCTGTCTGAGGGTCGCTTTGCCGTCAATCAGAAGTGTCCGTGTTGCCACGGCTTGGGCAGTTGCAGAGGGCCTTTGCTGCTTCCGTTCCCCTGAATGCAGATCAGATCAAATGGTTTTCTCCCAGTTTGAGATAGAAGAACTTGACTGCAGAGTCCTGACCTCAGCCCCATCCAACACCTGTGGGATGAACTGGAACCCTGACTACAAACCAGGTCTTATCATCAGTTTAATACAGGGTTTTTCCTGCATAGAGAATTGGGAGGTGGCTGCCTCCGTCAAATTTCCTGTCAAAATTCTCGTTTTCTCAGTACTCGGTGGATTGTAACTGCAATTGCAGCTTACGCCACTACAGCAATGTAGTTACATCCCATCGTATATGTTTTTTTTTTTTTTTGCAGCAATGTACAGATTAATAACAGATTATTTTAAAAAGAGATGTTGCGAGGAGGATAATCACGAGGACAGGTGAAACAGTGCAGAGTGCAGACATCATTAGTTCTTCTAATATGGGAAAAAAGTTAATTCATGTTACTGACGAGATACGGTTAACGTGTCAGGACTGAAAGTAGGCCTAGTTCTCAGCCACAAGTAGAAGGTGACGGTGGAGGACAGGATCAGAGCGAGAGAGGAGTCAAGATGAGAGTATTTTTTAAAACATCCACCTAATCTTCGCCCAGGAAAAACCCTATATTAATGATAATAATAATAATAATAATAATAATTGTAATAACTTGAATTTTTGTAGCGCCTTTCAAGGTACCGAAGGCCTCTTTACAGGGAAAGAAACACAAATAAATAGAAAAAACAAATAAATAAAAACAAGACGAGACAGAATAGGGATGGCAGAGACTGGAGGAGATTGTGGGAGATGAGGCAGTGAGAAGCCATAGGCCTTGGTGAACAGGTGGGTTTTCAGTAGTTTTTTGAAAATGTCCAGAGATGAGGCTGTGCAGATCTCTTCAGGGAGAGAGTTCCAGAGGGTGGGGGCTGCCGCACTGAATGCTGTGTCACCGAAAGATCGCAGGCTGGTGTAGGGGGTGGAGAGCAGACCAGTGTCTGAGGACCGTAGGTTCCGGGACGGGGTATAGGGGCGGAGGAGGTCAGACAGATACTGGGGTGCAAGACCATGGAGGGATCTGTAGGTGAGGGAGAGGAGTTTGTACTGGATGCGGGCTTTGACCGGAAGCCAGTGAAGTTGGATGAGGGTGGGGGCGATGTGCTGCCAGGGCTTAGTTTTAGGCCTCTCCAGTGAAACTCAGGGAATATGAAATCGGAAAGACTTATATTTTTGCAGTGTAGGCTAGTAATTTGATCAACTGAAGGATTGAAAGCGATTCAATTTTTCACTTCAACCAATCAGAATGCGCCGTGACCTCTGTGAGTCAGAGGCCTCGTCTGGGTCAAAAAACTCCTCCTTCCTTTCGTCATTTTCCAAATGAAGCGACGTAGCTCCATCCCACTCACATCCAGTTTTCTTCAAAACAAGGTGTCCTTCCAGTCAACTCATAGGGACTCCCCCTCTAGATTGCATCTGTGCAAATCTTCATCCAGGCTTGTTCTTCACTTCTTCACTATTACCACTGTGGACTCCACAGGCGCATCTTCCTGTGCGGCTCATGGCGTGACTAACCCCCTAAGATGGGTTCTAATCATCAAACACTCCACCTGTCTCTCTTCATCTTCTCTTATTGTGCACATTGTGCCAAATAAATTCATCTATTGCCCTTCTTTCATTTCACTCTCTTCTGATTTAAAAGCTCTTGTGGCTGAATGGGAGAAAATCCCATGAGCCAGCGTCCAAAATCTGGTGGAAAGTCTTCCTAGAAGAGCAGACGCGGTTATAGCAGGAATAAAAATCCTGTCCAAACACTTTTGGGCATATATTGTACCTAATTAGCTATTTTTTTTGTCATAGTTTGCAGTAACTCTTTGTCAACCTTTGCTATAATTTCCATTAGGCTCTGAAAATATCTTGTCAGCCCCAGTGATCTCTGCAGGTACGATACAAACCCAGTCTGCCTTTACAAAGGTCATTTCTTCCATGTCAGTGGGACAAAGATGAACTGACTGGGACTGTGTGTCAGGCGTCTGAGAGCTATTTCATCGAGGTGGATACCCTGCCGAAGACCCCTGTGATACGTCAGCGGCTGCCTGTTCCTGATCAAATATTAAAGCAGGAGGCAGAGCTGACAGTAAAAAACCGGTCCCTCTTAGAACAGCTCCATCCTAATACTGACCACGGTTATCTTCTAGCATCCATAATGGATGACGTGTTATGGATAAGAACAAGCTAACATGAATGTGTGAACTGTAGAGAGACGCCGGTGTGAAGCTTAATGTTTCATATAGAATTCTAGAGGGTGTCCTCGGCTTTACTGTGCAACACTAATGCAAAATTAGAAAATTAAGACATGAAAATGAATGATTTATGGAGGCGGGGTGGCTCACCTCTGTGTCACCCCTGGTGCTTGTGGGGGGAACCAATCTGTGTGGTCAGGGAGAGGTCACATGACGTCGGGGAAAAAACATGAAAATGTTGCTCTTTCCAGTCACATCCTACAACTGGGACACAAACATAAACTCTCTTAGGCTTTATTGCAATACATTATATGACCAAAAGTATGCAGATGCACATTTGTAAAATGACTAATGGGAGGAGTAATTAGGTGTCCACATACTTTTGGCCGTATATAGTATATGTTATATTCATTAAAACTACTGTAAGTTAATATCTGTCACTCTTTCCTCCTCTGTCTGTCTCTTTGTTTTTCCACCATCACACCTTGACAAAATAAATTTGACTGGCAATATTTTTCACTCATCTGTCATCCATCCATCCATCCATCCATCCACCCTCCCCCCTGCCCCCTCCTTCCTCCCCCCTCCCTCCTCCCCCACACTGACGCCTACAGTCCCCGGGGCCATGCTATGCTTGCTGAAGCGCTGTGTTGTGAGCGAGTGCGTTGCCTGCCATCAATATGGGTGAGTTACAGAGGTCGCCAGTTCAAACGCAGTTCACCGCTTCACGCCGACACTAGCTGTGCCTCTACCCTGTGCAGATGATGTGTGTTGGAGCGTCAGAGCATGTAAGTGTGTGTGTGTGTGTGTGTGTGTGTGTGTGTGTGTGTGTGTGTGTGTGTGTGAAGACATATGTGCGTATGCAGATGTGTGGGTGTCTGGCTGTGTGTATTTGCTTTGCTGTGTGTTTGTGTGAATGTGTGTCATTGTACTGTATATGCATTTCTTCTTTTTTTTTTTTCTTTTTTTTTCACCTTTGCGTGTTTACTCACTCAGCCACAGCACAGAGGGCTTCGATCTCTGGCCTGGGCCTTCTGCCAGCCGACATAATCAACATGTCGTCAGTGGGGCATGTGGGACACCGGCACTGATTCCTACATAACAGCAGGTGGTGAATCTGTGTCTGATCAGCTGTATCACTGTATACAGCACACACAGCCACTGACAGGAAAATGTCATGCAACAATCAATACTGTGGTAGTAGTCATATCGCTTGACCCTTCAATCAATACAGTATCTCTTTGCACAGAGAATCTTTAATTAATGAGCACAGCTGAACTAGCAGTTTAGTTGTTCCTATTCCCATGTTTTCTTTTTTGTGATCACAATAACAAAATCACAGGCTAATGACAAGAACTGTGGCTATACTAAGTGACAACCTGGGTTAGAGGTGATAGAAACTCGGCCTCTCAGCTTCACTGCTACACAGCCCCCGACTGTGTTTTCCAACAGCTCAGTTTTCCTTCACTAAAACACGAGACCAATGTTTTCAGATGGATTTACTCTGACGACTGTGTGTTTTCTAAAAGCCGACTCAGTGTGGACAGAGTGAAAAAGATGTTCTCAGATTTACAGTATTCAGATTAGTGTGGACGAGGTCTAAAAAAGCAGGTAAGAAGAACTCAACCGTCAAAGTGGAATTTACATCATCGATGAGTGAGGACGTTTTTCAAATTTAAGGAAAGTCAGGTCACTTTTGGACAGTGACGACATCCTTTAGTAAATGAGGACATTATAGCAAAAATAAAGACACTTTTTGAAAGCATGAACATTTGAAGCACAGTGAGAACTTTGTTGCTTATTCAGGTCATTTGTGGACAATGAGGACATTTTTGAAAATTTTTGAAAATGAGGACACTTTCGAGGCCACAACACTTTTGGACAGTTGGGACATTTTGGAATTTGAAAACATTTCTAAGTAAGGACAGTAGGGGGATCAAAAATGAAGACATATTTTCATGAGTATGGACACTTGTGGAAATGAGGACATTTCGAGACAGTGAGGACACTGACAATTTTGGAAATTGAGGACATCTTTTGGAAAATATGAGCCACAACTCACATTCTCTTTCTGCATTTGTCTTTATTAAGTCTTCAGCAACAACCTGTGTCCACATCGCCTCTGCCTTCTTACACTTAACTGTGAAGTCAGTGGACTTCGAGTGATGAGTCAAGCTTGTTCCTTCTTCTGTGTTAAAATAAAAGTCAAGACAAACAACACATGAATGTGACTTGGCCAGGATCTGTTGCGAAGAGAAGTGAAGCAGGCTTAAGTTCTGTGGTTTATGTGGTTTATGTGGCCATCTAGTGGGCTGCTGAAACACTTCCTACATGGAAACTAAACAAAAGGTGCAAAATGTTTTCTCAACCTCCATTTAGTGCTTTTTTTTTAAAACCAGGTTTCTGTACTGACGATGTACAGTCACTAAATTTCCAAGAAGAGATTTTGTTTTCTTTAAAGCTGCAGATCTACGAGCAGAATGATTTTAATTTTCTGTCCAAACCAAAAGTTAAAAATCTGTTTAGAAATCTATACTTATTATTACCATGTCATATAATTTACCATATATCACAAAAATAGATGTAGATAATCATAATTAGACACTTTGTTTACATATTTAAGACGATTTTGTTATGAAGAAACTTTCTCACAAATATTCTCGAAACCTCTTTGATGGCATATTTAACTTCTACATGACAACTCTTTAACACCCCCCCCCCCCAACCCTTTCAGAAGTGAAACTCCTATCCATATAAGATGTCTTTTTTAACTTTCTGTTAGGTGTGTGAGAAGTTATTACAGGCTTTCTTCATGTTGTATCAATAAGTGTGTGTGTGGCAGTCAAGCTGTGTTCTCTGAAACCACAATGTTTCATCCCTCAGAGCTGAGCAGGTGACTGTGTTCAAAGAAACTCTGAAGAAACATGTTGAGGAGTGAACCAGCCCTTCATATTCACTTTCACTGGACTCAACTCAGTCCTATCAGCACCACTCTCATCCACTATTGTCACTTTTTAATACAAAGTTTGTGTTGCAGTCAGGAAAACAGTCACCACAAAACTTGATGACAAATTAGCTGATAGAAAGAGAGAGAAATAACAAGGTAAAGAAACGTGCCGAAGGTCCTGTGGTGTCTTTTTACCAGTGACAACATCGTATAAATGTTGATGGACCACAACATGGACAGGAAACGCACCGGTGTTTAGGTCATGTATGTTTTTGTCCCGCAAAATAAAAGGAAAGAACAAAACCATATTAGCACAGTTTTACTGCAAATGAATAAAAACAAATAATAGTAATAAAACAATGTGTATATATAGGAAAAACTCATTGAATGCATTGAACAGTTTTTTAATTTCAGTATTAAACAGTGCAGGGTTTTTATAGTACACTGACATCAATCAGTTACTGTGCGTGAAATGAACAATGTTTAAACATCATTCTATATGTGTAGAGATTTAATTTGAATTGAATCTTTCATTTTCTTTCAGATTTTCTAAAACTTTCAACCATTTCGAAATCAATCAGTTCATTTAAGTGTAAAAATTTAGCCGAAAACAACAGGCAAGAAGATGTGGTGAGGATTAGTGGAAATCCAGAAAGGACAAAAAAAACTGTCTTCTAAGAATTGTGTGTTCTTTCAAGCCAGAGTGTTGCATGCATGCTGGTGTGTGTTTACAATACCTGATCGGTGTGCGTATGTGTGTGCGTGTGTGTGTGTGTGTGTGTGTGTGTGTTGTGTGTGTTGTGTAAAGGACGAGTTGTTGTTTTTGATCAGTGAGCAGAAAGTGCCGCTTTTCATCACTTATAGACTGAGAGCGTGTGGTTTTTTTTTCTCTTGTCAGTTCTCCCTGCAGGTTTCTGCTGCCTGTAGCTTCTCACATAAGTCTACCAGGGTTTGTGGTTTTGTGGCCCGGATGGGTGGGTGCGTTTTTCTTTTTCCTGAGGTAGGCTATGCATTGAGGTTAGCGGCACAGAGCTAAAGATGTAGGAAACTAACTTGGCAGCTGAAGGGGGGAGGCCATGATTTGAGATAAACAAAATGGCCATGACTTCTTACAAAATGGGTTAGAGGATTTTTTTTCTTTGATTACGCACTAAAGCTTAATATCATATATCATCATCATAAATGGATTTTATTTTGAAATAATATTGTCTGAAAGCTCACAAAAAAACAGCAGATATGAACTGCCGGATGATAACTCATATCGTTGTTGAAAAAAGATAAATCATCGTCTACAGCTCTTTTAATGTTTAATAAACATCTATTCATGTTTTTTGTAGATCAGTATTCTGTTATGACAACTAATAATATATTTTTTGGATTTTCAACTTGTGAAACAACATGTGAATAGAGGAGTGGGCAAGATTTCATTTGTCAAATCCATCAAATTTCAGTTATTAATGACAGTAAGTCAGTAGTGAATAGTCGTCATTATAAGTGTAATAATTCATTAATAAAAAGACCTCAAACTCTAAATCATTTCTTAATTGTTATTATATATTAGAAATCGTTATTTCTAAATAATTTCTTTCATTATTAAAATTGCAGTCAGTAATTTATATGAAAACGAATAT
This sequence comes from Seriola dumerili, assembly GCF_002260705.1. Classification (NCBI taxonomy): domain Eukaryota; kingdom Metazoa; phylum Chordata; class Actinopteri; order Carangiformes; family Carangidae; genus Seriola; species Seriola dumerili. The sequence goes on from NW_019174323.1 coordinate 2,647,804, forward strand.
ATTGTTATTGTATAAATCTGTATGGAGATGTGAGTGAACCATGAGAATAATATATATTCAGTAATCTTTGATATGGCACACGCACAGCGACATGAAACGGCTACACAAAGCAGAATACACAATCGTCATCTTAGCTGTGCTTTGAACATCTAGGAAGCTACGGATTTTCATATAATCAATTAATCATGTATGTCATTAAGCTGAGAAATCAAACTAACTTTAATATGAGCTCCCAACCTAAAACAACCCAACAAACGCAAACTAAAAATAGTGAGCTGCTGATACAGATGTTGAGGTCTCTCTGCAGATGAAGACCATTAACTGGATAATTACAGTTTATCACACAGACAACACCTGAGTCGTGTCGACTGGGCGAAGAACGTGAACGAGAGTGAGTTCGTCTCTGTCAGCAGCAACAAACAACATGATTACTGCTCTTCTCACACACACACACACACACACACCCACACACCCACCCACCCACACACACACACACACACACACACCCACCCACCCACCCACGTCCACCACAGCCTCTGTGAGCGAGAGAGGGTATGTGTGCACATTAAACCCAATGTCTTCAACTAACTCACAGAAATATCACCTTTGAAGTAATGAATGATGCTTGTTAATAACATAATGTCGCAATGTCATTCTAAAACTAATACGCTTGATATGATGATAACAATATTAATATCATGAATTAAAAAAAAATTAAACAGTTTTAAAGCCATGTTAACATGTGCAATGTTCACATAGCACTTTAGGGATGCAGTGTATAGGCTAAGCATGTGTTATCTTTCACTAAATTACTTAATTACTGTTAATTATCTTTAATATTTATTCTTCTAAAATGCAGATAAACTGAGAAATGTTGAAATGTCCCTCTGAGCTTCCACACTAATCTGTGACTTTTTAAATTCCCTCCACACAAACTCAATAACTCCAACAACAATTTCAAGTTTCATGTGCGCCGCAGGCTCTAAAATTGAAAGCAGTTTACCAGTAAAGAGAGTGTGAAATGCAGCTGTGTGCATGTGACATCAGTTGTGCGTAAAGAAACCAGTTCAAGCCACGTTTCAGTGCAAGTTCCTGTTTATTTATTAGAATATTTACAGACAGAAAAAGAGAGGAAGTAAAAGTGACTCTTTATGTGTCTCTGTTGTTTTTTTTGTTTGTTTTTTTTTTTGTTTTAGTATTTTTTTTTATCACACTCGTAAAGTAGTTGAATGCCAGCAGTGTTGCTCCAACACACACAACATGCTGCTGAGTAGACATGACTTCTCATTAGTGTTGTGGAGAGTTCATTAGTGCTGAGGTCTTAATGTTACCCAGGAGAACAAACCTCACATAGTTACTGAGAGGAGAGCGGAGCTGTGCAAGAATGACTGTGATTCTTTGTTGGACCTAGCCGTTTGTCTCCTGAGTAAATCCGAGGGACATTTTTGAATAAGATTATAAAAACAGAAGAAAAACAGACGTGATGATTTCAGATCTTTGACTTTCTACAAAAGAAAATCCTAAACTCGATGCGATGGACCTCAGCACAAACGTTTGTGAGCGTGCGGATGTGTTGCAGTGTAAACACCCTGTGTGGATCACATTGTGAGCTCATGCGGGGGGGTGATCACTCTTGACTGCTGCTGCTGCTGCTGCTGCTGCTGCTGCTGGCACTGGCCAACAGGTTGTGGTTGGTGAACATCCCAGCACCATTAACCACAACGCATGGTTTTTTTCGTTTTTTTTTTCGTTTTTTTTTTTTTTTTTTTTTTTTTTACACACTGACATGAACGAGAAACCCACTGAGCAATGTCTTCTGTTTGTGCAAAATACAGGAAATAATTTGTTGTCCCTGGCTGTGAGCCAACGTGTGTCCTCTGATTGGTGGAGGGCGGTGGAGGAGAGAGGGGGGAGAAAAAGATACATTTGTTCGTAACTGCTGCTCATTTCCTCTATGAAAAGAAAGTAACTCAGCTGCTGTTTGATTTCCAGTTCAAATAAATTACCAAGCTATAACTTAAAGCTTCCAAATGCAGTTTCCTGATGCAACGTTACATCATCATCATCATCATCATCATCAACATCATCATCATCAGTGAAGACAGACAGCTACTCTCTGCACATTTTCATCATTGTGCTTCTTTCTTTCATTGCTGCATCATAAATCAGGCCAGAAAATATATACATTAGAAACTTTCTCTGTAATAACTAAAACTTTCAAACATTCATTTGTCATTTTTCCTTCAAACCCAGTGTCGTCGTGGTCGCGTGGTCAGTCCAGATCACGTGTGACAAAAGCCTGGAAACAGCTTAAACCTGGCTGTATTAGAGGACATACCACCATACGTAGTGAGCGAGAGAGGAAAGGTGTCGGGTAGTATTTGTATATAAGTCGCGTATAATTCATATTTAGTGTGGCGGTGGCTAGGATTATATATATACTGATTTACAGACACTCCAATTTGAAGTTGATGAATAAAAGAGTACATGTTGCATTCATCTTACACACTTGCAAAATATCTGTCTGTACACAGCTTTAAATATTTTTACACAGAGTGATATAGGAACATACATACAGTATAGAATAACCGGGAGTCATTAAAGCCCTCTTCGATTTTAATGCTCAAGTATCTCTGCCTCAATAATTTTGTATTGTACACCTCAGCATGTGGGTCTTTTTAAAGGATAATTCCAGTTTATTTCTGTTGGGTTTTATTAGTTAAATTAACACTGTAATCGCCAAGTTAAGCGCCTGTGCCAAAAACACAAGCAGTCAGATGATCAGACAGATTGTAAAGCAGCGAGTAGTCTAACCAGCAGGAGCCGTGAAGATGATGATAATGGTGTAGGAAATAAAAAAAGAAATCTACTACATCTAGTTGTGTTTATTTCTGAGACTTCTTTGAAGCTCGACACTTTTCTTGTGAAATTCTGAGCAGGTTTCAGGGTTTTCCCCAGGAAATTGGTTAGTGGAGGAGGTGAGCGCTTCCTGAGCTCTCTTAATCGGTCATTGATGCAAACAAGAAAACAACATGGAGCTAGAGGTGATGGTCCAGTTATTCAGTATTTAACCTTCACTCAACTACATGAACCCGTTGAGTTAAATAATTGCGTGTCTGACCAGCAGTGCAGGTCAGGTTTTGCTCTCACACATCTCTGCCTGACTGTGATTGACTGAGCCTTTGCTTTGGGTTTATTTTCTTTATTATTATATATAGGCTATATTTTGTACTTTTGCATTACCACAAGGTAAATGTACAATGTAATCAATTAATCAATCAATAAATTGATGAGCTGAATCTAACAAACCCTGGGGTATCCTATCTCGTGTATCTCATGATGAGTTTAGTCACTATAGGCTCACTCCTTGAATACACAGCCTGTGTGTGACGTGGTGCCTCTGCTTGTTTCCCCCTGAAGCTTCATTTATTTTATAGTAGTTGAATAATTTCTTCTGACACTGTCATTATTTTCAGCCCTCATGCCCCCCCCCCATTATAAAACACAGCAGGAAACCCTGCTTTAACTTTTTATAGGGTTCTAAAATAATATAAATGAAACAGTCTAAAGACCTGATCACGCACCTGTGAATTCTATTCATTCCAATCTTATCATGATTGGCAGATTCTCTCACAGGGTCAAAGTAAATTGATGCAAATTTTTTGCCTTGACTTGGGTGAACTCTGACGTACCAATTTGAGAAGGGAATGGAGAGTCGGAGAAATCAAAATGGACGAAGCTATCATGGTAGTTGTGTTGCAGCTTTCACTTTTATTGTCAGAGAATAATCTGTGAGATGTTGCTGCGTTCCCAGATCTCAGTGATTAACCAGACAAGCTCAGTAACGTCCTACATGCTTGTATGGATTGGAGCACTTGTTGCAATGTTATCATGACTGAACCGGTGTCCAGACTTACTAAAATCAGGTCCAAATAAACCAGAATTATCCTTTAGACTGATAATATTTGATGCCCATTGGATTTTTTTTTTTTTTTTTTTTTTTTTAAACCTTCATAGGAAAATTGTCACCTGAAGCGAAGCCTCCAGAGCTTGTATGGTTTCAGTGTTTTCAAGAGTACTTCAGCGGAGTTGACGTTTGCTGACACAAAGACTTGAAACCTGTGTCCTGCACCATCCTGCTGCCACAGTCGCTCGACTCTGTGCTCTAAATCTACCGCATTTCATCTCTTCGGTATCAAACCAGCTTAAATGCATGGGTGGGTGTGTGGGGACATCCCCTACATTATAACTGCACATGTAACTGAAAGCCTCAGATTAGCTGACATCAGTGTAACTTTGTTTTTTTGTGTTTTTTTTTTTTTCCTTTTTTTCAAAAAAGAAGTTCAAGTTCCACAAGCAGATCTCGAGACAAGATTCCACTTGTGATTAAAAATCAAACCCACGTATCAAAAGAAGAGTAATGTCTGTTGCTTGAACCCTGCAGAGATAACGTTGTTGATCGGAGACGTTGATCGGAGACGATGTTTCTGGTGTCAGATCTCCGAGATAGAAATACAGTACACTAAAAAGCCTGCCACGTTCCCCCCCCCTCGCAGCAGGTCAGAAGTCTTGATCTCATGCAGCCGGCTGTGTTTTTGTTGGGTGGTCTGGGCAGTCGTCGTGACATCAAACTGTTTTTTTGAAGGTCAGATCTTGAGGAAGACCGAGTAGAATCCCAGTTGATCCATTTATACAGAAAAGCGTCCCATGCGGTGGGATTCTGAACCTTCAAGTCCTCTATGTACAGCAGTGTGCAAGCACATGGGAGAAATATGTCACCAGCATGAGACATGTGGCGCATCGACATTTGCAAAAATATATCTTCATATTTTTTTGCCTTACAGATAGACAATATAAATAGTAAATAATACATGGAAAATATATATGGGGACTGAGAACAGATACATTGTATAGGCTATGCTAACTTAAAGTGCTAAGATACTTAGATTTTTTTTTTTTGAACAGGCTGCAAGCATAAAGGTATATTCTGACTAAAATTTCCCCTTCACTCATGAGAGACGACGCTTCAGCATCAGTGCCCCGCCCTGCAGGGCAGCATCAAAACTCCGTTAGGGTAAAACCGCCTCCAGGCTGATCCAAACAGCACTTTCACATTCTCATTCTCCAGCTTTGTCAGTTGATGAAATGCGAGACTGGAATGTTTTATACTCTCTCAACTACCGTGGAAACAAACGTCTTTTTGTTTTAGAAAAGTGAAAGTTAACTGGCAATCAAACCCTGATCAGTCACCATTCCTTCACAGTGTCACCAACCCAAAACTCATAAGACTTCAATAATCCAGCTTCTACTGTCCGTGGCACTTACTGCACAGAATCCTTTGCAAAATAGACTGTAGTGTGTGTATGTGTGAGATAGAAAATTTCCAAGCAGGTGTACAGTATTTAAAGCTAAGAATAGTCTGTGGAAAAAAAAAGAAAAAAAGATGCCTTTACATCTCCCTGATCATTTACTCCTGAACTGGGCCAGCCTGCCTCTCGTAGCTCGTCACTGGCTTTACTTTCCTAAAGTGTACTAAGTGTGTGTGTGTGTGTGTGTGTGTGTGTGTGTGTGTGTGTGTGTACGTGTGTACGTGTGTGCGTACGTGTGTGTATACGTGTGTACGACACTGTGAAGCTGAAAAACAACACGACACCTGAAACTGTCTGAAACCACACAACAAGACTCATAACAAAACAGCAGCAACCAGAGCCAGTGATTATACAGGCAGAGCTGCCTCAAGGGCGATCAGTGAAGGACTCTGCACGTGGACTCACAAATCCAAGACGGACCCGTGTGTTTAAGTACTTCCCCAAATAAAACAGGCCCCTGTGCCATTTTGCATCCCTACCTGTAGATTCTCACACAGCTGACTGGTTCTAAATGGATGGCCTGTCTGCCGGTCTCTTACGTAATCTATAAGAGGAGAGCGCAGATGTGTGTGTGTGTGTGTGTGTGTGTGTGTCTGTGTGTTGTGTATGTGAGGACTGGTTGCCATGGCAATCAGATCTTGCTGTTCTCCAGGTGGGAGTCGATGTGCTTGATGAGGGCATCGTCAGGGTAACCAACGGGGAATATCAGCTGGCAGAGAGGGCAGCTCCGCATGTCGCTCTCCTCGGTCTCCATCCAGAGCTGCAGAACAACACATACACATAATCAGACTCCAGGAAGAACCACAGGTGGTGTTTGACTTACTCACTTAGCTGGGTTGTATTAGTCAGTCTGTGGGCGGCAACAGAATTACATCACTAATTGCTGAGTGATCACTTCAGACCTACGCAACGGGGGGCCGCTCGGGTCTTGCCGTGAAACAGGTCGACTGGTAGTAAATCCAGGTGGAAACAATGATCCCAGTCCTGATTCACTGTGTAATCCAGCTCAGTTTAGAAAAATAGATCAAATAGAAATTGTTTTAGGAAAATATTTCTGAGCGAGATGAGAAGATTGGTGTCACTTTCATGTCTGTGCATTAAATACAGAGCCAGCGTTGGGCTCAAGAATGACACAGGTAGGTTTTTTTTTAAATTTATTGCTGTCTTTTTTTCCTCTCTTATTTTCTTCATTTCTAAGAAAATGAACTACACATTTCTACTCATTAGTCTTGTCTATACATTTAATATTCATTTAATACTGCTGTATCACGGTGGCTCTCACGTCTTAGTAACACAAAGGCAGTTCCTCGATGAATGAACACCTCAGAAAAGAAATATAAATTAGTCACACTAAAATAATATTATAAATAAATACAGACACCCTCAGCATAATCAAGCAGTTTATCTGTCGCCTCCAACAAGCTCAGGAGGAACTGAAGTCTCGGCCTTGTTTCAAATTCCCACCCAAAAATCCATCACCCTTAAGTGGCATAGTCTAAGGTTCCTCACCTGTTTATATTGCAATAAATGTATATTATTCAGATTATTTAGTAAAAGTGGCTGGAGCCATAATAATAATAATAATAATAATAGTAGTTTATATTATAGGAAGATATACTCTTCTATTGCATCCATGTTTCAGTCTTGTAATCTATCTTGTAAGTAAACACATTCATACCATGTAAACTGACAGCTAAAATGTTTTCCATTGAATTTAGTACAAGATAACAACTGTGCAGATGTCCTAGAATACATGGTGGGGTGGGGGTGGGGGTTCAAAACCATAAGTCAGTTCAGATAAAGTACATATATATATATATGTACTTTATCTACATATATATATCTACATATATCTACATATATATATATATATGTACTTTATCTGAACTGACTTTGTTGAATTTGTCAGTGTCTTTGAAATCTGCTCCAAATCGATGTTTACAAAAAATAATGGCGTTTTCTGATCTGACACATCTTAAACTGTAGCTGAAATTATATAGCTTTTTGTTGTTGTTGTTGTTGTTGCAGCATACTGTACATACACATCTGAAAAAAAAAAAATAATAATTTTTTTTTTACATGTACAGTACTTGACAACACCTGTACACAGACTTTGATGTGTATAATCAGTGGAGTTCCCCTCAAACGCAATTTTGATCATCACGGTGAAACGAAAGCAGCAGAGTTGGTAGGAAACAGGAAAGAAACAGTGGTCTCCCCCTGTCAAGGCTTGGCGCTCCACTGACCCATCCCTGATGTGCAACCTCCTCCGTCTGCGGACGTCTCACTACTTTTCCATTTGCTACCAGTGGACAATGGCTATATTTCCAGTTTTCAATTTAAAAATCACAATATCTGGTTTAAGGGGGAGTTTCTTTATCCATCCACCCTGTACTTCTGTGAAGTGCAGCGTAGCACAGGTTGTCAGATACTGTTTGTGAGCATAGGTTTTGGTTTTGGAGTCTGTACAGGCACAATAGGACCAAACCTGGCAACGTCAATGGAAAACCAATGGAGATTTTTATATTTCTGCTCACGCACAGGCTAAACAAATGAAATACAGCTTGTTATTTAGCTTTAGAGTTGTTGTAAAGCATATACTTAAACTTTGGTCATGAGCCAGAATAGCTGTTTCCCTTTTATGCTAAGCTAGGCTGAACACATCTTGACCCCAGCCCTGTACTTTTAATGCACAGTCATAAGATCAGTATCAAACTTCTCATCTCACCCTCAGAAAGAGAGCAAATAGTCACATTTCTCAAAATGTTGAACTGTTTTTTTAATGTTTTTAAAGGAACTTGGAACCAGGAAGATGCACGGTGAAGACAGATGCCTCGAGATGATTGTGACATGCAGTGTGAAAAGATATACTCTTAACACAGGGTTAAAAACACAAGTTATTTTCTGTGAACCTCCTCAGCAGTTAACCACAGCTGTGACAAAATATCTCCGGACACTTTTAAAAATACAACCTCCTGTTATCAAATTCACTGAACATGTGGCTGCATCAACTCTTTTATATTTTCACTCACATTGATTGAAGGCCAGGACTGAGCGTGCTCTGCAGACATGTACCCCGGCTGCGGGTGGCAGCTGAGGGTGTTAGGCCTCTGAGGGATGGGGAAGGCTGAGCAGGACGCCGGGCCTCTCATGACACCGCTGGGCACTGCGGCGGAAAGCGCCCCCAGCGTCCGCGGCGGGCTGATGGGATGAGGGCAGGTCCACTCCTCCTCATCTTCTGAGGAATGTGGAGGCTGTGGGGCCGGTGTAGAAGGAGGAGGGGGCTCAAAATGAAGGTGGGCCACCTCAGAAAGTGGGAATGGCATCTCTCTGGAGTGGCGCATGGAGCCCTCCCCGAGGCCCCCATCTCCTCCCGCACCACCTTGATGGGGAGACGGGGAACCCCTGTGCTGCAGTCCACCATGAGCCGAACCCACATGTTGGGGCTGTTGTTTTGGGTAGCCCTCAACGTAAGGCCGGGGCTTAGGCAGGGTGGAGACAGGGTCCAGAGAGAAGCGGGGCGGGCACTGGTAAGCCGAGGGGTCGGCGACCTCGGAGTAACTTCGGCGGCCCTGGAAGCTGGCCCTCAGGTGCTGGCTGGGCGGCCGGCAGGAGTAAGAGGCCGGCCCGTTGTTGACGTCCAGCAGGGGCGAGCGGCGGTGCATGTCTGGTGAGAGGCGCTGCAGCACCGGGGAGCGTCTCTGTTGGATTGGGGAGTGGTGAGGCGGAGGCGGGACCGGAGAATGGCGCTGTGAGATGGGCGAGTGGCGCTGAGATACTGGAGAGTGGCGCTGGTGGTGGATGGGAGAGTGGAGCTGGACTGAGGGAACACAGGAAAAACAAACACGTAAAATCAGTTCTGAATAAAATTGGCAACATGTTGCTGCACCACATGGCCTTGTGTTTACTTTTGGGCTGTTCTTCATGGTTTGGGCAAGACCCTTTAGTTCTAGTTGAGGTCATTCTTAATGCTGCATGCTATTATATTTATCATAAATTATTATATTTTAAACAACAGAACTTTGTGGCAGCAGTTTGGGAAAAGCTCTGTCCTGTTTCGAGATAACAATAACGCCCATGCACCAAGTCAGGTTAATGAAGAAATAGTTTACCTGTGTAGAGGACATTTTTGAACCAGTCAATAACATACAGTGGTGGAAATAAGTATTTGACGCATCAACATTTTTCTTTGTTAAATACAGTTTCAATGTAGCAATTTACATGAGACATTGGTACAAACTTCAGAAATTCTCATAGATAAAGAAATCATAACATTACAATCCATTAATAAAGTTGTATTTAATAAAGTGAAAATGACACAGGAAAAAAGTATTGAATACACAATGTAGTTCTACCTCCAACCTGTGTAAATTAGAATCAGATGGGTTAGTGTATGATGATAGGTTAAAAAAAGGGGTTTACCCGCCTCTGAATTCAAGTGTAGACATCATGGTTTCGAAGCTGTCGCACAAGAAACATGATGTGTAAAGACAAAGAGTGCTTGCAACAAGAGTGTTGTGCTTTATCGCAACGGCACCTGTTACTGCCGGATATCGCAACTCCTAAATATTCTTGTAAGCACCATTGAGGCTATTAGCTTCAAGTCCACCTGTTGAAGAAATGGCAAGTTGAGGGTCGTCTGAAGTTTGCTGCACGACATTTGGAACAGCCTGTGAATTACTGGCAGAATGTTACACCAGAAGCCATGTTTGGAGGAGAAACGGTTCTGCGTATGACCCTTAAAATAACAAAACCACCAACAACAGTAGTTGGTTATTTGGCGGTGGAAGCACCGTGGTACATGGAGCCATGTAGCAGGAAATTCTTGAGATAAATCTGTTCTGATGAGGATGAGACGACCTTCCAGAAAGTATGATAATCCAGACCAGACTGTGGAGGAGACTCTCAACTGGTTCCAGAAGAAGAAAATAACTTTGTTGGAATGGCATGGTCGATCACCAGGACATGCGTGGAAGGAACACAAGAGGACCGCACTGAATCCTCAAGACTTAACGACCAAAATCCCACCTGAGCCCCACGAGTGATTTGCTTCTTCATACAGGAAGCGTCTTGAATCTGTCACTGCAAACAAAGGCTTCTCCACCACGTATGAAATAAATTTCTCTCAGTGTGTTCATACTTTTTTATAACATAAACGTAACTTTATTTATGGATTGCAATGTTAGGATTTATTTATCTGTGTAAATTTCCTGGTGTTTATACCAATGTCTGGTCAAATATTCATGGTAATTGCTGCATTGGAACTGCTTTGACGTGTTGAATGCTTATTTCCGCCATTGGCTGGCGACATTTCCAGTACAAGCAAAAGAAAATGTCACTGGTTCACCACTTTTTATTATGCTCTGCTCAAATCTGACATTCTGCTCCCACCGGTAGATCGATTGCTCTCTCGATGTACGCCACTGAAAATGCTGATCAGGAGAGAAAACCCTCCTACAGACATTCAACAAATAGAAATACACATCATGTTCCTCCTGTGTTTTCATAAAAAAAGATCGAGATCTGCACAAGTACAGTTGTAGTGTTTCCTGTAATTACAAGATATGGTGATGAGTCAGTCACCCCTGTAGTCACCACTTCAGCTCCACTTCCCATATCAAAGAGGAAACATCATTTCTGGCCGGTTGGTTGAGGTGTTAAAAGGGAGGGGGTGTTTGTACTCTGAAGAGCTCTCTGAGCCTCCAAATGAGGAGGGAACACTCAAAATGGGACTATTCAGTTCACGCTTTACTCTCTGCAGAACAACAGTTAGGAGAGCAGTTACGGCCTCCACGCAAAATTCCCACTTCCCCGATCGTTTCAACGATTGACGAAAAAGTATTTGTTTTGTTAAAGATAGCTGAGAGGCGATCACTTCGACGATCCTGTAAGCAATTAAGCAGGAAGCGCCATTCAAGTCGCATTTTCTAAATTAATATGATGCAACATGACCTTAGGGAAAAGTCAAGTGGAGTTTGGGGTTTTCTGAGTTTTTCCCACCATTCGCTGTGTAGAAAAATACGCTCACTGATGTACGCAACACAGTTTTCCACAGTGCGTAAAAGGCATAAACATGTGGTGCATTCTGGTTTGTGGTAGGTAGTAGATGCACAGTCGTGAGACATTAGCTATGTGTGTGACTGCGTTTGCAGGAAGAGAAAGGTGTTGCTACTGTACAGTTCAGCACTTGTAAGTTATACTCTAACACATAATGTCTTGTGTTATAGCTGCAGTCTTTTTTTACTTTCAGCTGTGAGTGAGAAAACAGTAGCAACAAATCACAACCATGAGCTCTTTCTCTGTTATTAGACTAACGGAGGCAAACATACAGAGCCCTGCAGCGATGCACTAACAGTATGTGGTTTAAGTTACGTTGAATTTTACAAAGTATCAGCATCTTTAACCTCCTAGGACCTGGCGTCCACATATGTGGACGTCACATTTTGGGTTCTCTAGACCACAATACTAACTTTTTCTCAACAAGGGCCTGGTGACCACATTAGAGGACATTATTCTGCCACTTAGTGGTGGGAGAAGAGTGTAACACATTACAGATTAGATTCTAGATAGCAGACAACACACCCAGATGTTCAAATGGCCACTCCCGATCCCAATCCTGCCCTGGTAAAAAATTCAATCAAATTTCATGGTTGATTCTTGTTCAAATATGTATAAAAGTATTCAATCTTTGTTATGGAAGTAAAATTTTACAAAAGTTAGGAACTGTAATGATTTACCATGCCGCTAAACATGATGTCCACATATGTGGACAAAGGGACTTAGTTTTGTTAGTTAAGAAGCAGATGT